>NC_051156.1:187536074-187616619 GCF_013339745.2 Dermacentor silvarum | reverse complement strand
CATGTGGAGCTGGCACGTAACGCTCTCATTGGAATCCATAAAGTGGCATTACATGTACACTAACGCAAGAAAACGAATTAGGGTGTTGGTAGGGGTGGAGTGGAATTGGGAAGCCGAGGTAGCTTTCAGCGCAGCATGCCCACTCTGGGACAAAACAGTGACAGAGACCTGTCTTCTAACTGATGTTCTTTCCACTCGTCTGCATATATGTATATGCATACATACATACATACATACATACATACATACATACATACATACATACATATATGCAAACATACATCTGTACCTCTGTATCTCTCTCTCTATCTCTCATATATATATATATATATATATATATATATATATATATATATATATATATATATATATATATTGCAAGACGACACCCGAGACCGAAGGTAGATACCTTGTATTTCAACACAGCGAGAGACAGCCAACGAGCACCAACCTGACAAATGATGATGATGATTATGAGGATGAGTATGTAGAGATGAAGACGATGATGAACTGCACAGTTAGCGCGCTCTCTCTCTCTCTCTCTCTATATATATATATATATATATATATATATGAACGAGAGAACAGGAAATCAAGGGGCCCGATTTTTATTAGCCGTATCATTAGAAGCCAACAAACAATGACACCAGGACAGCATAGAGAAAATTACCTGCAGTTTTTTTTTTTTTAATTCGAAAGCTTGCCCTTAGGCATAATAAAAAGCATATCAAAAATACACGAACAGACTTGATTCATGTAAAAAATCCAGAAGTGAACGATGATACGGTCCATGAATCCAACGTTCAAGGTCGGGTGGGCGGCCAGGCCGAAGGCCTGTTGCCCGTAGGTGGCGGAGACGGCTTAGGTGAAGTCCTGAGCATGCCCATAATAGGTGTGTCACTGTCACATTTTGAATCGTAGTGTCACAAAATGGGCACGATGTACCATAGGAACCGTGGTACTGTTGTGCCCAGAGAGCGGTCACAGACGGGGTGAGTGCGACCCCGACACGCAGCCTCCGTAACGTAACCTCCTCTCGGCGGGTTAACCCACCAGGGAGGTCTGACCCACACGGAGGTATAAGAGCTCGTGTGGTACGTCGGAGGTTTTCTTTTTCCCGGAGCAGTTGTCCGCAAGCGTCTTCAGGAAAATGCGGAAGTGGGTACGTTATGTTCTCAGGGTGGGTTGCCAAATCTGCTTCAAGTAGACCCGGCAGGGCTGCTCGAGGCACCCACTGAACGCGTATCACTAAATTCGTAGTGGCAGCAATACGGTGAATGCTATCCGATAGAAGAGAGGACCGAGATACCCTACGTATGTCGTGGATGGCTTGAGTCGAGTCCGTGCGAATGATGAGCTGAGAATATCGAGCAGCTTGAACAAAGGGGAGCAACGCGGCCAAGTCATCCCGTATGGCGGCAAGCTCGGCAAGATAAGCCGGCGGTGCAGGATCGGCAACATACGAGCACGTCTGGCCTGCCTCTGGTATCAATGGGCACACGAGAGCTGTGTGAATCGTGTACCATTAACACTGGCGTCAGTGTATGCTACGAGAGCCGAATCGCCTTGATTATCATCGGTGCGACGAAGTCGGGAAACTTGAGCGTTCGCCTGGCGAGGAACCGGGCTATGCAGACGACCAAGAGGCTTATTGTCACTTAATTGTACCCTGTTCCAAGGAGCTACATCGGGTGTCGTAGAAGCTGGGTTGTCTATTTCATGTCCCATGTACCGGGCAAGTGCAGCAGCCGAGCATAGCTTCGATGGCTTAAGGGCACGCGCACATCGACGCTGGTGCACCAGTTCGTCAAGAGTGTTGAGTTGGGACTCGGCCTGTAAGGTTGGCAGCGGAGTTAGACGTGGCAGTCCCGTTATGGCACGCATTGCTTCATGATTAACGGCCTCAAGGCGAGCCCATTCTGTTTTCGTGAAGTGTTGAAACTGGGCTCCGTAGACGAGTCGTGGTTGCAGTACGGAACGGACAAGAAGGCGGGCCATGTCAGTGCGCGCTCCGCCAGATTTCTTCGCAATCCGACGTATCAACTGTATCGTTTCTGCGGTTTGTTGCTTTGCCTTCTTGACCCATGGTCCCGCAGATCCGGAGGCATCCATTTCAAGGCCGAGTACACGGAGAGTTGAAGCCTCGTGTAGCGGCTGCTGATCCAGATTTAACAGAAGAGGCCGGAGTGCCAGTAGACGGCGCCCATACTTGTTCGCTACTGACATGTAGGTTGTCTTGTCCTTGGAAATTTCAAGCCCTATCTGAGCACACCAGTTGTGTGTTACGTTCAGGGCCTCTTGAAGCGCTTGTTCTTGGCGGCAGATTTCAGGATGAACTGACCAAACGGTGATGTCATCTGAATACATTACGTATTGTGCGTTACGTATCGTCGCTAGCTTCCAAGCTAGAGGAAGGAGGGAGATGTTGAAAAGGACTGGTGCGAGCACAGATCCCTGTGGGACACCCCGATGTGCGACAAAATGACCTGCTGCGTGGCCAGCCAGGCGAATGGAGAAAGTGCGAGCATGCAGGAAGGCTTGGACGAATGAGCAGACACGGCTGGGGAAATGAAGCCAATGGAGAATTCGAACAATTGCTTCGTGACTCACATGGTCATACGCTTTGCGGATGTCCATTGCCAAAATAGTGCGAATTCTTCGGGAGCGACCTCCGATGAGAACCATAGAAGAAAGGTACTCAAGGCCATCCTCGGTGCCCAGATGAGGACGGAACCCAATTTGGCCAGGATGGTACCAAGAGTATCGCTCGAGCCACCATGTAATACGTGTCGCAAGCATACGCTCCATCAGCTTGCCTAACGTTGAGGTTAGCGCTATTGGGCGCATATACGCGATATTGTCCGGGGGCTTTCCGGGTTTGGGAATAGGGACCATTTCTGCATGACGCCAAGAATCAGGAATGGCTCCTGTAGCCCAAGCTTCGTTTATGGCACCCAACAGCACATCGAGAACCTTGCCTTCCGTGTTTTTATACAGTTCATATGGTATGCCATCCGGCCCTGGTGCCTTGCCTGGCTTCGAAAGGTCTATTGCCGCTAAAAATTCCGCCATAGTGAAGTCAGCTTGTATACCCTCGATGTCGGCGAGCGTAGGGGGCGTGCCTGCGTCCGTGGGAAGGCTGTTTTGAACAACGAAAGGAGGCGGTGCTGTGTCCAAAGCAGGAAAAAATGTGGTTGATCCCTCTTATATAGGAATTGGTATAGAACACGAAAGTGAAACGTGTCTTCACAGAAGTAGTGTAATGTTTATTGCACATTGATATATAATGTCTATTGGTGTTTTGCGGCTAAAGCGCCCTTAGGCGTTGATGCACCCACGCTGACGCCTGGTGGCACGTCTCCTCCATCACGACTACCAACGTCGATGACCATGAGCAACCGTCGTGCATATGGAAGCTGCACTACGCTGCACACGCTAGCACAACGCGAAAGACGAAGCACGTAACTGACACACTAATACAACGCGCAAGACAAAGCACGTAACTGAATCGTCACCGAGTCAAATCAGCGCGTACAGCGCGTCGTAATTGCAGCCTCCGCGATCAACTTCAGAAACATTTTCAGAGCTAATTGCGGAGGCAACGCTCCGCTGTGCTGAGTACGGTGAACGCCACCTAGGTGGCGTTGGTAGTGCTTCTTGATGCCAGCGTCCCTTCGAATGCTGGCATCGAGGCGTCGTAGTATAGTGCCTAGAATATACTTACTAGTGTGCCGACCGCGGGCTTTCCGGTGGCACGGAGAATGATGCCTTCCAACGGCGGCCACCAGACGGCGATAGCCGTACGGACCGTGCTATGCCGAGCGGCGTCTCTAGCCAACGCGCGCGTGTGCGACAGACGCCAATGGGCTGCCCCAGCCCGTTTCGCTTTGCGGAACGTTGGTTGAGGTGCAAAGTGTAATCGAAAGAATATGATTTCGTTTCACTTACAAACGATCGTACGCACAGTTATCATTATAACGCTACACGCTACCGGGTGTTCCTGCGAAAAATACCAATAAATAAATACGTGGTTTCCGAAGAAGTGTAACTTTTTTTCCACAGTAAACTATTATATGCGAGACAGGTCCACAAATGCTAAATTCACACCAAGTTGTACCTAATTACCATAAATTAAATTAATTACCATAAATGACGGTAATTAAACAGGGCACATGTTCATGGGCGAAACACCGTCGACTAATTTTGAACGAGCGCTCAATGTAGCAATTATTAAAGTGTTTCTCACAAGCGACAGCCGCCAGAGTTAGCCTTCTATCTGCCCTCTTATATTCTTCTCCCACTCGGCAAAACGTTCTGGCCAGTCAGCAGGCGCGCTGAATAATGAGACTTGCTCGTTGTTTGAGCGGTATCCAGTTGTACAATATGGGACAAAAGGGGTGCTGTCTTTACGCCTCGTTTTCTGCGACATCTCGGTTCCGTCCGAGAACAGACACAAGTGCGAACCACGCACTCAGAAAAGAAACCCAGCAATGACATGCGGAGGCACCACATGCTACTTGCTCGAAAGCTACAACGCGCCGCAACCGACTGCGCTTACGAACGCGCATCCAAAGTGCATCCGAAGCGCAAGCGACGCGCGATGCGCCGCTCAGTTAGCACGGTCCCAAACAGTGTCGCCGTCTGGTGGCCTCCGGCGGAAGGCATCACCGGCGGTGCCAGCGTCTCCCATTAGAAACGCCCGGCGGTCGGCACACTAGTAAGTATATTCTAGGCACTATACTGAGACCACCGAAGCGTTCACTGTCAGTGCGCGTTTGCAGTACTTCTCTTTTCTGCTCGTAGGCGGCGGCACCGCCCCGAGCAAGAGCGCGGGTACACGGAGGAGTGTTAGATATATAAGGCGCGTCTGTGTAGCTCTCTGCAAATGCGTTTGTGGCGCAATGGGTTAAACGCTCGGCGATCTATCGTCGCGGACCGAGAGGTCGTGGGTTCGATTTCCAAATTTTGCATGTTTGTGGAACTTTTTCTTCTGGTTTCTTTCTTTGTATTATGTTCGTGTACATTGTAAGCTGACGTATTTCCGTGACGGAAATACGTCACTGAAGTCTTGGTGGACCCCGGCATAAAACACTTTCGTGTTAAAAAGGTGTGGGCGACCGTTTCGGCGAATACTGCTGGTGTCTGGCCAGATGCTAACAGCGCGCAGGCTGCAGGTTCTGGAGGCCGCCGGCCGCGTTCCATTACACGGAAGGTGCGCCAAATAGAGGCATTGGACGACGAAGGGCCGAGGGAAGAGCACCAGTCTATCCAGCGGCCACGTTCTAAGCGGTGTTCATGGCGCCGAGCTACTGCAGTAAGACGTTGGGCCTCCAACCGGAGGGAAATTGATGAAGGGTCACGTTCTGATGCAAGTTCTGCTTGGCGGCGCGACGCCCAGAGACGCAGAAGTTGCAAATCTGGAGTGGTTCGCGATTCATCCACCCACGAAGTACGGGTCGCTTGAACTAGTGCCGCACTAAGGCAATGGGACGGGTCCTGCATGAAGCTGGATACAGTGCTTTCCGATACCGCCCTATATCTATCCCAGTCCACGACGCGGCACATCCGGCGATGGCGGCCTGTTCCGCCCGAAGGTAAACCAAGGTGAATCGGATGATGGTCACTTCCCCAGCAGTCGGGTTCACATGACCACGAGACGGTCGTCCTTCCTAGCCACCAAGACAGGTCCGGTGAGTGTGGCGGCGCGCGAGGGTGGTCCCGCCGACGAGTAGGCACTGACACATTGTTAAGCAGCGTGAATTGGGAGTCCTCAAATGTGTCCAGCACACACGTACCACGCGCACTGGAAATGGCGTAACCCCATGTGGTATGGGGCGCGTTAAAATCCCCTGCTACCATAATGGGGCAACCAGGATGTTTCTGTCGTAGGTGCGCCAACCAGCCGAGGCACAACCGAGTCGCACGACCACTGTAGGGGCACGGCCGCTGGATAAAAAAAAAAGGTGCGGCCTGCCGCGTCGGGCGCGCTGCTATGGGAGCGAACGTGACGGCCGTAGTTGCATTGTCGGCCGCTTGGCTGTGTCGAATGGCGCTAGCTGAGGGGGACGGAACGCTTCGGCTTGCACGCGCGACGGCGTTCCAAGCGCGTTCCTGACGCATTTGCTATGCCGATGCCAGACAACAGACCCCGGCATGTGGCGCCGCGGCGGATCACACCGTTTTCGATGCACGCGGCAGGCCGCACCTTTTTTTTATCCAGCGGCCGTGGTAGGGGCGTGCATAGTATGAAACGATGATAACGTCTGTGCGTTGGAGACGAACCAATACGGCCACGACTTCTTGCCATAAAGTGCACCACCGTGAAAGATCAACACGGGTCTGATAAAGGGTGGATCGTACATAAACGGCAGCCTTTCCTGGAGGGACATCAGGCGTAGCACTCCTACGGTCCAGCATTGAAGGCGATGAGTATGTCCACATATCCTGAAATGGGTGGCAGGGCGTTAGTTTCCTGAAGCAGTAGAGCCCAAACACGCAGTTTCCCATATCTGAGACGCTGGCGCAGCTCTCCGACCTTCCCGGCGATGCCGCGGCAGTTCCACTGTAAAATGCCTTCTGGCGCACTTGAAGACGTAGCAGCCATCACAGGTTGAGGTTGGCCACTAGAACCGAGGTGAGATGCTGGAGCTGCTGCGCAACGAAGCGCAAGAGTTCTTGGGGTGAAAGAGACTGTGACATAGATGCTGGGTTAACCACGTTAGCAGGAATGGGCATCGACGTCGATTGTGATGCCCGCGCTCAGTCATGACGAAGCTGGAGCAGTGTACGGCGTTCCTTGAGACGCTGGATTTCCATTTCGAGAGTGGCGAGGCGAGCGTCGATCTGGAATTCTTCATTCTCCAAGGGAGGCGGTGTCTCTTCTATCGATTGTGACGCCCGTTCCCGTCTTGGTCTTGAAATGGACGCCCCAACGGCTGCGCTATATGTAGGTTTGGCCGCATCACTTGTCGCTGTAGTTGCTGTTGTCGCCTGGCTAGCGTCTTCTTCCAGCGATGCTAGAACGGCGTAACGGTTGTACACAGGGACTTGTTTCATCGATGGATCTTGAGAGGTGCTTGGTTGCTGCCGAGAGCGGCGTTGTCGAGCTTTCTTAGTAGCTTTCAACTTCGTAGGGCATGTCGGGGAAGTGATGTCATGATCATTTGTTTGGCATAGGCCGCAACGAAAGGATGCTGATGGGTCAGGCTCCATGTTGTCGTCCTTAGGTGGAAAGGGGCACGATGACTTCATGTGTCCCTGTTTAAAGCAGGAGTAGCAGTACACAACGGAGGGTTTGAATGGGCGCGGGCGCAATACGCAGCCGTAGTACAGGATACGTTCAGGTGGGGAATCAGGACCTTGAAGCGTGATTAGGCACGTACGACCGCTACCTAGGTAGCGAGCGGCGACGACCCTGTGCGTATAAGTTCCTGCAGGAGCTTTTCAGGTGCTTTGTCATGGTCAACACCATTAACCACATAGCGCCTTAAATCAGTACCACTGGCGAGGTACGCCTGGACTGGAAGGACACATTCTTCTGAGACTTGGATCTGTTGCAGTTCTTCAAGCTTATAAACTAGTGCCATAGCAGGCACCCATACTGAGACGGTATTGGTAGGTTTGTGTAGGGCGAAACCTTGAAATCTGGGCTTCTCGAGGCATGCATCCAGAGCCGCTTGAATGGTACGGTTGGGCAGAGTGGACATGTCTTATCTCGCACGAGGCTTGATAACCACTTTGTACCACGAGGTCGTTGGTGACACCTGAGGCGTATGTGTCGGTGGAGGGGGTAGGCCTTGCGATGAGCGAAGTCTTTTTGGCGCCGCTGGAGCTGCATTTCCATCCGCTGGAAGGCTACTAGGTTCCGTCATCCTTTTGGCCGAAGTGTGCGCCGTGACTGCAGGGCTGCTGTGCTCCGTGCTGGTGGTATCCATCCTCAGGTTACTTTCTTCGCACTTTTCACTCGTCCCCAAGATGGAGACGCTCCTGGCAAGAATTGCAGTTGCATCGGTAACGTTCCGGACCTTTGACACAGCGGACGACAGCTTCGACGCTCGGTGCCGAGGCGGCGAGTGCCGCGGGGGCACTCGCACGCGCACGGCCGCACTAGAACTCAGGCTGGACGCCGCAGCAGGAGGGTGTAGATGCCGACGAGCTTTGTAAATAGGCGCCAGTAGTGATTATGACCGCCAAAGCGGTCCACAAGAACAGCGTTCCAGTGGCAGGGAAAACACCCACAAACAGGGCGAAAATCGGGAGCTACGGAAAATTACGTCCGATCAGAGCGAGCGCTGGCGGCGTTCTCCGTAGCACTGTGGTTAATCTTTAGCATTGCCGCGCATAGCAGAGCAGCATGGTGCGACTCATGCATGACGCCCCGAAATTGCCCCAGGGAGATCTTGGAGGCCACGCCTAACTGCGCGGTGCACCGAAGTGACTACAATAATCTTTAGCTTCGCCACGCAGCCAGGCAAGGGCTAGAGAGGCAGGTCAGTGAAGTGCGATAGTGAGCTGCGGCGTGTGCCCAGGTGTACAGCTGCGCGCGGCGGTGAGAAAGAGCAGTGTTGCTCGAGAACGTATTTGATGCGGAGACGCGGAAATTTTGAACTGGGCGGCGAACGAGTGCCGAACCACGCAGAAGGCGATGTACTCGGCGCCCAGCGGTCGGGTATTTTTGGTTTCGGAGATGAAATTAGTTATAGCCATTGGCAGAACAGTTTCACTTCGTTAAAACCAGGTTTTAAAGGCATGGATCTCTGTGCAGATTTCAAGGGGAATTTTATTTACTTCGCGAGATCTATTATTTTGTTATATCCCGTTTTGTTATAACGAGGTTCAAGTGTACCATTGTTTTGATCAGTGCTTTTGGTGCACCGTCTTGGTGTGCACACAGCACCTGAAGGGGTCAATAAAAGAATCCGTGCGTCTTCATTTGCAGCTACGCAGATGTACTACAGTGCTGCGCAAGGGATGATGTCGGTGTCCCTACCGGGTGGTGGTGCGCCGCCCCAGGTGCAGGCGCCTCGGGGCCAGCACGCGTACCAGCAGGGTGCTCCGCAGCTTCAGCCGCGGCAGAGGCGTGTCCTTGAGATCAAGGACCCTGCCACAGGCAGGAATATTCTCGACGACATCGACTCTGCACCCGCCGAGACGACCCCAACAGCCTCGGTGAGCACCCACTGTCGCTTTTCTCAACAGGGCAGGTGCTGTGCTACCCAATAGTCATCAATGCTCTAGAAGAATAATCCCAACAAATCCGAGCGTTATCCCATTGATAGTATTAGCCACCTTGCTTATTTGAAAGAGCATGCCTTTCTAGTGTTCTTGTTCGTGCTCCTGCAGAGTTGCGCAAAGTATTTAAAGTATATTGTAGCACTTAAAGTAAAGTAAGCCTTCGTTACAATGAAGTGAATGGTACAGCGAGAAACTTCTTTATAAGCAGTAATTCGATAAAAGTGGATGCACCATAAAGGCTGTGATAATAGTGTCCCAACTGTTTGGCAACCCTGCGGAAGTAATGAAAATGATGTCCAAGTAATTTCACCTCAGTGACGGCCATCCTTTTGCCTTTATTTTGATGAGGAAAAGGAGCAGGTTTAGTCTGCTGCAAGTTTCTGCCGAGTGCAAGCAATGCCACATCGAACATATTCAAGCATTGTGCAAGTTCATAGTCAACATCGTTGCATTAAATTCTATTCCAAAGCAGACACTCCTTCGTCTGCACCATTGTCATTATCATCGAAGTTCTTCGTGTATTGCCATTTGTTCAACAGGACGACACAATACCGCATCCACAATCCCGGCATCTGTAAAAGAAGATGCATTGGAGTGCAAACGTGCCGAAGTCATCTTCGGTGCACTCCCAAACAGTGCACGAAAGGTGCACCAAAGCTGTTGAAGCGGAGCAGGCCTAAAGTCTCACTGTTGCGCTGGGCACCTGCACCACAGAATAACCCGCACTGGTGCAATGGTTGCCGTGGTACATGTGCATCGATAAAGGCGAGACGCTCTCCAATGCTGCCGAAGCGCAAAAGGCCTAAAGTCTCGATATTACGCGCTGCACACAAGCTAGGCACAAGTTTAGCACGGTGCTCCCTTATTTCTTCCCCATGACCTCTGAGATTGGGGGCACATGTAATTTGGGAATCTTCAAGGCTAGGATGCCTGTAGGCACCATAAGCCATCTTTATTTAGCCAAAGCTGTGAGCGCTCTCGGATTGCCGGTTCATTTCTCCTTGCAAGAGGGGCTCCAACTGGCTTGCATACACCACTCTTTGTGTTTTTGGTGAGGCAGGAAGGATGCACAGGTTCAGGCTGGTGATTGGGCCTTTTGTTGGTTCACTCTTCATACCAAGCGGAGCCCGCTGCCCTCTGACTTCAAGCATTCCGGTTTAATATGTATGCATTTGGGTCGGGATCGCATTATGCTTTGATTACAGGGATCATATGATTAAAACGTTTGTTGTAACAGCAGTTTACTGTACTTAAAGATTCTGGCCCGTTGCTATGCCAAGGTAGCCTCATGTCTCCCACAATCACTGCCTCAGAGAGCTGAGACTTATAGTGAGACTTTTAGGCTTAGTGTTGAGACTTATAGTCTCAAACACTTCGTGCTGCAGACTTATGCAGCTGTGCACTGCTGGCAAGACTGTGCAGGGTATGCTCATGGAAAGCACGTGGTTTGCTTTGCCTTCAAGCTCTCCCATGATGTGTGGTTGTGAAGCAGAGAAGTGCTGATGCTCAACTACGCTTCACATCTGGAAGACGCCACACGTACCTATCTAGCCACCATGCTATTGAGAAGCAGCTGGACATTCAATAGCCAAATTCACAAACAGAGGTGGGCTTTGTCAAACTCATCAGATGAATTTGCAGCATTTTTACTTGTCTTGCAAGGACTCTTTCTTTTTGATACCATTATACAGGCAGGGTGCGTACAGGTCCTTGAAACCCTTGAAAACCCTTGAAATTGAAAAGTGCATTTTCAAGGCCCTTGAAAGTCCTGGAATTTTTTTACGTCCTTGAAAATCCTTGAATTTCGTGAGCAATGCACTCTGATATCGACATTGCGACCTCCGTTCTGTGGTATATCGGCGTGGAATTGACAAACTCCCCATTTCATAAACAATACGCCGGCGCGAGCGCACATGGTTCAGTTTTGCAGAACTGCGCGGAAAAAATAAAAGGCTTCACCGCGTCAAACCTCGAACGAAGCGAGAGATGCGTGCCGCGCTTCGGTGCTGGCTCGGCTGGCAGTGTTTACGCTGCTTTCCTCACCCTATCGTTCGTTCACTCCTCACTCCTCGCTCGTCGGTCTGCCTTGTCCCACTTTCCCTCTTGCACGCGAGGTGAAGCTAAAGAGAGCTATAGTGGAGAAACTTTACCACTGAGGCTCAGTGCCTTTGCTTATGTAGCCAGCACTTTCACGAATATCCGCTACCGTTGTGCTACCATCAGAGCTAAAAGTAAAAAAAAAAAAAAAGAAACATTGTACTGCCCGATACCAGAAGTTCCAGTCCTAATAACAGCCATCTGACGCTTAACAATTGACTCCCACGCAGTATTTTTATTGATAAATTTGTGCACAGACATTAGTGCTACATAGATAGCGGATTCTCGTTGAGCTGCTGGCAACATTGGCAGGAGTCCGATCGGTGTTCTCTTGTGTCTCTACTATGCCGTGTTCAAAGCATGGCGCTTTGTATTTGGTATCGAGTGTGTGGTGCACGTGTGTTGTGTTGTGATGGACGCCTGTGCACAACGGGAGTTTAAAGGTGAACCTCCGTCTTTGTCAGCGGGATCATCTGAGAAACATTGGAATAATGCCCGGGAAGTGCAAATTTCAAAGCATGTGGCTTAGCAACGACAGCTACAAGAACTGGGTTGCGCCGGACACGACGGATCCGCACCGAGCCACATGTAAACCATGCGGAAAAACGTTCGACATTGCGGCAATGGGTGAGTCGGCTCTCAAGAGCCACATGAAGAGTGCCAAGCACAGTGGCGTAATGAAGGCGGCGGCAGGAAGCGCGGTGCTAAACTACCTTGCTCAGAGGACAGACGAACGGCGTGCTAGCACAAGCGAAAGACCCACCCGCGCGGTTTCATCGCAGGCGATGGATTTAGAGGGTGCTTGTAAGACCTATGAGATGGTCACAGACGCTGAAATCTTGTGGACTCTGAAGGTGGTTACCAGCCATTATTCATACAGGTCGTCGTCACAAACCGCCGATCTGTTCAGACGCATGTTCCCGGACAGCGAGCTGGCAAAAGCTTTTTCCTGCGGAGAAAAGAAATGCTCTTACATAGCGTGCCACGGGCTTAGACCCTTTTTTCAAGCAGCTTTGCAGCAGGAGATTGAAAACTCGGACTGCTACGTCGTGCTTTTCGACGAATCTGGAAACGAGTTTCTGCACCAGAAACAAATGGACGTCCATGTGAGGTGCTGGAATTCCTCGCACAATGTCGCAACAAGATATCTCACATCAGTCTTCATGGGGCACGCGACCGCTGAAGACATCCAGGAAAAGTTGTTAAAAGCCCTCGAACCTTTACCGCTTCGAAAGATTGCCCAAATTTCAATGGATGGACCAAATGTCAACCTAAAGTTATTTAGGTCACTGCAAGCGGATTTGCGTGAAAACTACCAAGTGCAGTGTGTTGATCTGGGCACTTGTGGCCTGCACACAATTCATAATGCTTATAGGGCAGGTGTCATGGCCAGTAAATGGGGACTTGATGTCCTACTGTCAAGTCTGAGCATGCTCTTTGACAACTCCCCAGCACGAAGGGAAGATTTTACAGTGATAACAGGGCAGAGCACATTTCCACTGAAGTTTGTGGCGCATCGCTGGGTGGAGAATGTCAGTGTTATAGAAAGGGCACTACTTCTTTGGAGCGACATCAGAAAATACATAGAAGCAGCAAGGAGTAAGAATGTGACCCTACCAAGGTGCGCATCTTTCGAGAACTTGTGTGGGTTCCTCCGTGACCCTCTTGTCCTGGCAAAGCTGAACTTTGCCCTAACTGTTGCCATGGCTGTCAGACCCTTCTTGATAGAATATCAAGTAGACAAACCTATGGTTTTCTTTCTGGCAAGAGACCTGGAGACAGTAGTAAGAAAGCTGCTGATGAAGTTCATGAAATGCTCAATTTTGTCTGCAGCAGGGATCAGTGGCCTTCTCAGGCTAAACATTGAAGATGTGGACAAACATCTTCCACTGGAAAAAGTGGACATAGGCCACATGTGCGAGCAGATTATCAAAGACTGCAAAGCAAGTACAAAAGATGTGTTCCAGTTCAAAATGGAATGCAAGCAGTTTTTGATAGCTGTGACAAAAAAAATTCTTGACAAAAGCCCTTTGAAGTCAATCCTAGTCAGAAGCCTGTCCTGCCTAGACCCACGGCTCATGTGCTGCAAGCACGATGAGTGTCTCTTACGCCTGAGGAAAGTGGTTGATGCTCTCATCACAGCTCAAAGATTTGACGAAAAGCAACGAGACTCTGTTTTAGCTGAATACACAGAGTTGTTGCAACAGGAAAGGAATCAGCTTCGGCTCTTTCAGAAGGGTCTAAATAGGCTGGATGAGTTCTTCTATCAGCTTATGGGCTTAAATTCCTCTTATGTCGAGCTTTGGAATGTTGTCAAATTGCTACTTCTTCTCAGCCATGGACAAGCAACAGTCGAGCGTGGGTTTAGCATAAACCGTCAAGTTGCTGTAGAGAACCTTGCAGACCTGTCCTACATATCGCAACGCATGATATGTGATGCAGTAGAAAAAGCTGGTGGTATTCTGAGTGTCCCCATCACAAAAGAGCTGAGGACATCAGTGTCAGCAGCAAGGAACCGCTACAATGCGCATCTTGAGGCTCAAAAACAGGAGAAACTTGACGACATGAGGCGCTCAAAAAGACGTCTGATCAATGATGAGATCGACAACATGAAGAGAAGGAAAAGGGAACTGGAAGCAGTCATCGCTGATTTGACTGTTTCAGCTGATCGCTATTCCGAAAAAGCAGAAGCATCAAATGATATTACATTTGTGGTGAAGTCCAACAGCTTGCGGAAGACAGCGAAAAGTAAAGCTGAAGAGCTGCTAAACATCACGCAGCTTATACAAGAAAAGTCCCAGCAGCTGTTGTGAACTTGCTATAGTTTATTGTGAACATTTCTATTGTGTTGTGGCCAGAAAAAGTGTTCAGGGCTGGAGGTTTGTTATATAATTGTGGTAAAGAATACCAAGGTGATACAAGAAAAGTCCCAGCAATGGTTGTGAACATTTATTAACTTTTTTTTTTCAATATTGTGGACTTGAGAAGAGATCAAGACGGAACGTTTTAATATAGTTGTGATATACATTTGTTTATTATAAATAAGCGCAATCAAACTATGCTAAATGTTTAGAAAATGTTTGGTGAACATTACCCAGTGAATACAAGACAAATCGGTGCAGCTGTTTTACACGCTTGTAGTGTGTTGTGAACTTTTTTCAATATTGTGGACTTGAGAAGTGATCAAGACAGGACATGTAGTATAAGTGCAATAACACTATGCTAAATGTTTTGGAAATGTTTGATGAATCAACCCAGCTAATACTGCAGAAGCCTGAGCAGCTGTTGTAAGTGCTCGTTGTGGGAACTTTTAATATTGCGGACTTGAGAAGTGATCAAGACTAGGCATGTTTTACATAATTGCAATATACATTTATTTGTTATAATGGATGTGTAGCAAGACTACACTGAATGTTTTGGAAGTGTTTGGTAAGCTTGCCCAGTTAATACTGGAGAAGTCAGAGCAGCTGTTGGGAGTGTTCATTGTGTTTTGGTGAACTTTTTTTGGTATTGTTGTGAACTAGCAAAGTGATCGGGGCTAGATATTAACGTCATTGTGATTTACACTTATTTATTTTGATATTAGTGCAATAGCACTGCGGAATGTTTTGAATATGTTTGGTGAACTTTACCCTGCCTATACTGGAGAAGTCTCAGCCGCTGTTGTAAGCGTTCATTTGGTGTTATGTTCTTGAGAAGTTATCAAGACTAGACATCTTTATTATAATTGTGATACACATTTATTTATTATAAGAGCAATAAAACTAGTCATTTTTGGAAATTCTACTTCTACTTTGGATTCCACTTTGAGTCCTTGAAAAACCTGTGACAGGTCCTGGAAAGTCCTTGAATATCCTTGAATTTTTACCTTGGAAACCTGTACGAACCCTGACAGGGCTGTCCACATTAAAAGGAGACCCAGCAGTATACAGATTATGCAGAGACCTTTCTCATGAGTGCTTTTTTTAAATGGCTTTTACTGCACGAACTCTGTTGGCATAACTGCACAGTGACAAACATTAGTGGTTTTATTTCAGTAATACAGTGGAATCTCACTGACACGATCTTCACAGGAACCGGAAAATAAAGCGTATTATTGGAAAATCGTATTATCTAAAGTATTCAACCCAATCTTATCAGAAAAGAAAAAAAGGCCTATCATCCCGAAAAACGTATTATACAGAATTGTATCAACGAAATTCCATTGTACAGAGGGGTCCACTGTTAAAGGGAACACAGGAGCGCATGGTGTATGCTCTGCGCCACCGCCGGCGGGCGGCTAGAACTAGTTTCGCGCAGGCGCGGTGAGCGATGTAGGCGGTGCTATTTCATCGTCTGCTACCGTCTGCAGCCGCGCTTTGTATCGTCACAAAGCAATTCGTTCACGCGTTCTGCAAGTTTGCCGGAGGCTGCATGGTCACACTTGGATAGCAAGCCGTTGCAAGGCTGAACGAGAATTAGACGGGGCAAAATATTACCTCGCAGATATTTCTGCCGTTTGAACTCGCAAGGAAAACATGACAATTTTTGGCGGACTGTTTCTTTGGGACACAACAATAATAGACAGTATTTCTGCTTGTATAGTGGCCATCTCATGCGCGCTAATGCATATTGGAGTAACTGCTGTGGGTATATATGCTGAACAAAGAATCCACAAGCGCCGTTGAAGCTCATCCAGTAGAATTCACAGCGGTAAGATCGATGGAGAAATGTAATGGTATGCGTAACGTGTTGAGCTCCCGCAGTTGCAGATATTTTAGTTACAAGTGGATGTTGAAGTTTAGCAGCATGCCAAATTGTTCTAGACCTTTCGGTTGTTCACGTTTACAAATCGCGGCTTTCTGATTACGGTAGGCATTTTTGGGTATGCCTTCAAAACACTGAGCACTATAACCGTTTTTTTTAGGACTTGACGTAAAATGTGCTCCTGCAAACTCCCGTCATCTTCTTGGGCTTCAAGAAAACCATGCGTCAGAACAAATAAAGAAAACCCGTGCGTCGCTCAATATCTGGTTGCATCGCCGTTTGCCTCCAGCACTGCCTTCATTCTAGAAGGAAGACAGATACAAGGCTTCACAGAATGAGGCACTTTGCTTCAAACCCCCCCATTCGGCCTTGTCTGCGCTCCAAAGGCTGTCTGCGGAGAGCCCGTGCAGGCGTTGACTTGCTCAAGCCTTCTTCATGGTACCCCAAACGTTTTCTATGGGGTTCAAATCAGGAGACTGCGGTGGCCAGCCCAGAACTTCCACTTGGTGACGCTGCAGAAGTGATCGAGCTTTTTTGTGGTGTGCACAGGGGAGATGTCTTGCTGGAACAGGAAGTCATGCGGCTGGAAAGCGCCATTTGCAGCATGAGTGTGCGCAAGTTGTTCGATGACGTCGCAGTATTTGTCGGCCGTGAATTTTCCTTCTAAGCTGACTAGAGGCCCGAGGCCATCCTTTGTCATGCAGCCCCACACGCTGACGACTGTCTATTCTATTAACTGTATTGAGCGGCCTCTGCATTAGTTTCGCAATAGCACGTTGTCTGTACTTCCCTTGCCACAGTTCAACAATACTCTGCCTTTCATCGTATGGCACTCGAGCAATCGTGGATTAGCGGCGAACGAAGTGCACACATAACTTTTTCTGAAGCGGGCAGTGCTTTATGTATGTCTCAAGAAGCCGAATAACAGCAGCGTCATTGCTGCTGGTGTGCAGGTTGACATTTGTTTGATTATAGATCAATCCCGTGACTTTCCTTCCAGCTGGAAGGAAAGTGGCTGCTTTTAAGTACGAACCACGCGAGCTGCTTTTACGCACGGATCCGCATAGAGGCTGCTTTATATCTATGCTATCTGAACCTCGGACTTCTATGGGTTCTAAAATTTCAGCCTTTCATACTGCGGAGGTTTATGTTGCAGGGCCATGTTAAGCTTCTGGTTATGTTATGGTTATGCTATGTATCTGACAATAAATTACACGTATTGCATTGTCCTCTTTATCCAGGAGCAACCATCTTCGAGTGCCACCGACATTGCCGGCATGTTTGCCGCCCAAGTGGCTGCCGCAGCCTCCTCGTCGGGTCCCCCGCCGACCAATGTTTCCTCCACGCCGGTGCTAGAACCAGCTCCCCCTCCGCCGCCTCCTGTTGAAGAGGTTGCCCCCCACGAAGAAGAGGTGGCTGCCCCCATCGAGGAGAGGAGAGAACAGCGCAGTTCTCCGACTCCTCCACCTGTGGTGACAGCCCCACCGACTGAGCTCCGCGGCGCTGACGAGGCAGCGTCACAGGGCATTTCCACGGAGGCAGCAGAATCCGCTGCAGCTCCATCCGCCAACATAGAAGTGGCTGAAGTGCCAGCGTGCACCGAAGACTCGGAGAGTGCTGTGCCGACGGCAGAAGTGGTGGACACTCGGAACAGTGCTGCTGCAGAGGGAAGGACGCCTGTGGTTGTGGACGAGGTGGCTCCGGTGGCGATAGCCACCGCTGCGGTGACACCGGTTACGAAGAAGGAGCCAGAGGAAACGCCAGTGGCAGCTGTGCCTGCCAAGACACTTGCTGCTGTTGCAGCACCAGCAGAAACTACACGGGAAACAACTGATGGTGAGTCTCCGCTCGACTCTGTTGGGTGATGGGAGCTAGAAATTGGGTCTCTGCTACGACTCGGGGTCGTGACAGCCGCATCTGGACGAGAATGAAATGCAAAAATGCTGCTGTATTTGTGGCATTTCGACTGGTGGTTAGTGCTCTAGCAGCACTGCAAGTGCTATATAAGGCAAATGCTACCATAAGCTTCAGTGGTATACCAAACATTTACCAAACGTTTTGCGTTGTAGTGACGGTGAAGAATTCAACACTGCCAAACACTGACCCAAGAAGCTCTTTATTGGGTAGAATTGTGATTTGAGAGCACATTTTCCTGGGCACCACGACAACGGCAACCACAATCTTCTAATGGGCACTAGCAGGCCAACTGTGTCCGCTATTTATACGTGTAGCACTGTGCATTCTAGAGTATGGAATTTACCCGAGTGTAACGTGACCGCAATTGTAATGCGAGATGGACGGAAAAAGTAACATTACCTTTAGTCAAGGAATTACAATTTGGAAACGTTCTCTTCACTCGTTGTCTAAAGAGGAGACTGAGGATTCCTTGGGCGGTATTCTCGGTTGTTTACTTTCGTTGATAGTTTCACTTTCGTGAAATTTCGTGTGACTGCACTGAAAGCATCCCCAACAAGCATTCGTGGCGCTGTCCTAAGCTCGCTATCAGCGCCAAGAGGGGTATGGTGCAGGGGGGACGAGCTGAGTCTTACAAATGCGATACTATCTCCAAAAGTGATCGCCCAAGAATTATCATGTTTCGTGCCATCGAGCTTTCTCAGCTCCTCGGCATTCAAAATTGCTCCTCTCGAAGTGGCCGTCATACCGAATGCGCTGCGTCGCTATAACGTCGCAAATAAACGCAGTAGCATCGTAAAAGGTGAAAGGTAAGGGTATTGCAGCATCGTAACCAGTCACAAGCACAGCGAAAACAGCATCGATTTCAATCAAGAAACAAGTTCCGACTTCGGTCGACTTGTCTATGGGTTAGATCAAGACGTTAAAATTACAGGTTTCCAACATGATTCTAAATATCTTGGGATTTAGGTTATTTGTTTTAAAAATTGGAGGACGCTTAAGCTTCGCCTTTCAGAGTGGAACACGATAGCTTTATTGGGCTCCATTCGCATTCATTTTTCTTTGAATAGGCTTGGGAAAGCCAGCTTTCAAAGACCAAGCTTACGCCGATCTACTTGTCGGCTTCACTTTTAAACACGAAGGCATTGCTGGGAAGACATTGTTCGAGGGGCAATGTAAGCTGTCTTATATCAAAATGTGGAGGCCCTAGGACCTTTTTATTATTTTATTTATTGTTTGCTGTTGCCCCGAGGTGCTCACGTGTCCAAAACGCATTAGGCAGGCTAAGTCCCAGTTTGACCTGCCAAGGAGGCGAGTGCCATCTGGATAGTGTTTTGTGCAAGTAACCTACCCGGGTGCTGCTGCTGTTGTATAGTAGAAATGCTGGAAAAGGGGTTTGTGTTTGAGTTTCCTCGTATCAGAATTATGTTTTCTCGTATATTCAAATTACAATCCGACACTATCTTGTCTGTAGGTTGTTGTTAAATCGTACTTTACGATTTTTCTGACAGATTTCACTGAGAAATTCAATTAGTCCACTAACGCCTCTCCGCCACACCTGCATGGTCAGGGTGGTTTGGGATGATCCGGCGTGGGTGTAGAAATCCGGCGAAATCCGGCGTGGGTGTAGTAGGCGCCGGGCGCCTACTACACCCACGCCGGATTTTCTGCAACACGGGGCCCTTAACGCTGTCGCGTTAAAGTGGTTAATTTTGTGGTTATTGAATGTTGCGTGCGGGTCAAGTTCAAGCAACGAAAATCTCACAAAAAAAAAAAAACTCATTACAATCAAGCAAATGCAGTAATTAATTATAGAATGGTAATTTTATAGAATTTTTATAGAATGGGCCACACTATTCAGGAAATTTCATACAGTAAGATGTGCCAAGTCTGTGCCAACACGCCCGGTCACCCTTGTGCCAAGTTATACCTTGACAAGTGATAATCACACTTGCTTCCATGAAAATGGACACAATGTGCGATTTCATGCGGGACTTGTAAAAGCTTTTCTGCAAACAGCAATGAATGAAGCACTGGCTGAGTGCCTGCGTTTGTTGTATTTCAATCGTTTGCCAACTGTGAGCAAAGCCAGAAATAGACTATTGTAGAATATTGTAAAGTACATTAGTCTTTGGTTTCAAGTCTGGACAAGACTATTGGTTCAACCACGCTCACTAGCCTCTAAGTGACTGAGAATGCGACTGGACGCTGTGATCAGTCGATCTTTATTGGCCCTCCAGCAAACACGACCCAAGGACGTGACTGCTGACGCTGCTTGGTACAGATCGTTCTGAGATTATGCAATTGGTACAGATCATGCAGATGAGGAGAGGTTGGAAAATGATCATGCCACGAAAAGGCAGCTCTCACATCAAGCTGTTTCATGTTGCCATCATTGTTAGAATTCCGTACGCGTGTTACATTGACCTGTGTGCACATCAGTCTGCTCTTTAGGAGCTTGGCCAATGACCACTGTATTCTAGCAGTGTGCCAGTCCCATTTGAAACCGTAAATGGAGAAGATGGAGGAGCCAACTGCTTTTGCCAGTTAGTATAGCAATAGGCTTTCAATTTTTCATTCATTGCCTCTCTCCTCCACCCTATCTTTAAATACCATTTTTACCGCATATTCCTGAAAGGACATCTGTAGTTTAGTGCGCTAAGTAATCTACTCTAGCACCGTGAGAAATGGCAATTTCCTTAAAGCTGGGTGCGCACACCCACGGCCGCAGAGATTACTAAGCTTGGATGTACAAAGTCACTTCATTGTGTATAACGCTGCTTGTTTGCAAGATTTCATGTGAATATAAAAGCCATGAAGGCACTGCAGCATTTTGAACTATGCCATTTTCAATTACATTGTCCGGTAGTTTTTTTGCCTATCGTTACTACTTTTGTGTTTTTATGCAAATGCTTCACTGCAATTGACGTGTAAGCACCAGAAATGCCGTTGAGGCTTGCTGTTTGTACCCGAGTTGTATCCGGATGGGCTGGTTTGTTAGTAACATTTACTAGCATTAACAATTTACTGCACTGTGAGCATTGTTTCTGATAATGAGTAGCATAATCTGATGTTACAAATGTGTTGCTGCCTCTACGAGCGTCGTGCATCTCTTGAACACAGCAAAGGTAAGAATGCAGCAGTGATATGTGATGGAAAGCCTGTAGAAGAGCCTCACTGAGTGCTACGGTGCATTTTTGCAAGCCATGTGTAGCACATCTTTCAGTTCAATATAGTTGTGCATTTCTATGAAAAATGCTGGTCAGAATTGCTTTCTTGTAATGTTGCTTGCATTCATTGTTAAGCTTTATTGTAGAGTGTCTGTAGAACATTACACAGTGTGCATTGTACAAGGTGGTTTACTTTGCCAATTCAAAAACGTACGGCATTGTAGTGGTAATCGTTAGAACCATTTATCCTAGAGGTAGGTCATAGACAAGTCGGATGGCTTCTGATATACAACCAAAGTACGTACGTGTAAATAAATTACTTTAGAGAGAATTTAAACTAAGTGCAGTTCCAAGTTCCACTGCGTAAGTAAGGCATGCTTAGCTCTTCCTTCCTTTTGCCCTTGGTGTTGCTGGAATTCCTTCAATTAACGCCATCACTACAATGTAAGATTATTCAGTCAGGTTGTATACAAATTTCATGCCATGCTAGTGTAGTGCATAGCATGCTGTATGGAATGTAGCTTGGCAAACCTTTGGTACGCTGCCAAGGTGAGCAGATGCTTGCCAGATAAGTCGAGCGCTTGTTTTTAGGAAGTTTTCCCCGATTCTCTGAACGTTTATCTGGGGCGCCATTGGCAGCACAGCAACTAAGCTGCAGTTTTGATACCTTTGATACCGTAGAGTAGGTTGCTGCCAATAGCTTTCTTTGTAAGTTGTTTGAAGCCTACTAAACTTGTGGTCAACAGATGAGTCCTTGTCCCGTGATAGTGCCATTAATCACAGGATGAAGCACATTTGCGGGAATTTCACCTGCTTTTCTCGTGAACATATGTTTCCGCTGTCTTGTTTTTAGATGTCAGCAGCACCGTTAGTGTGCCCAGATTGGTATTCTTTTCTGCTAGGGTTTTCGTGAAACATGGTTGTGAGCCTCATAGGCAGACTTGTATGCGGTGCGTGATGAATACAAGGTCCAAGCCTGTCGCACTGCAGTGACCTCGTGCTAGTCCTGTCGTCAGTGTTGCGAAATGCGCTTGTAAAAAATGATGTGCAGATTGTACTTGAGTAAGTTAAAAGCAGTTAAGTTCATTAATGTGTTACTTCAATCTCATCGACCATGCACTGTTGTAATTTCTTTCCCCATTTATTTTGTCTAGTTTGCACCAAAATGGCGATGTGGTGTGTTGTATCCAATAAGCTCGTGGATGACTGGATGCAGTTGACTGGGGACTCGCAAGAAGGCGAATTCAGCTGTCTAGTTGTGGGCCATTGGCTAGTAGCCTTCGTGCATTGTTCGAGAAATGTCCAGGGGATGGACTCCACGTTGTGTTGGCAGGGGCAGTGGCCCAATTGTCCCAGCCGGCTCGTGGTTGAAGTAAATGCTGTCATTATCCTTTCAAACCCACGGCTCACACTCACAATGGAGAGGTCTGGCCGAGAATTTGTTGATTCAAGAAGTTGGTTGTTTGCTGGCGTAAATGTCCTTTCGGTTGCTGGGCCAGTTTTCCAAACGCTGGGCGCACTTGATATCGGTTGTTTGCTCGCACCGTGCTACGGCGTTTCCCAGCCGGCTGCTTTCACCTCGCTGATTGAAACACCGCGTCCGCGCCTCGGAGAGTCGTGCCCTCCGGAAGGTTTTGCAATCCTCGACCGCCGGGATTTATGATGATCCCAAACATTGGCACGTACCCACAAACGGGGGATTGCGTCCGAGAAAAAGGGCAGGGGAACGAGATGAAAGTGGAAGAAGTTGCCTCGTGGCTGCAGCGCTCTGTCGTCGTCGTCGTCTTGTTGGGTGTCCTCCGAGCCTGACTGAAGGGAGAAGCTCTGGGCGTGTGCCCTTCGGACATTCGAAGCGGCGGTAGAGGAAGATGAAGAGTGGCGGCGCGTGTCTCTCACGCGGCCACAGCGCCAGCCGGCTCTGGGCGGTCGGCCCCGGCGGCACGGGTGCAGCAGCACGGAGTCCGCTGGGAGACCCGGGAGCGGCCGGCGGCGGCGACGCCGCCGGCCGGCCAAGGCTGCGGCGGCCGCTGCGTCGGCTGCGGCTCCCAACGCCGAGCCACGTCCTCCTCCAGCGGCTGCTGCTGCGGCCGATACCGCGGCGCCAACATGCCGCGGTCCTTCCAGTGTCGGTACGCCCGCGCTTTATTGGTGCACCTCGAGTGATTTGCCACGTAGCGCTTGTGTATAACTGCGGAAATCTGTTCCGAATGCGGGCGTGCCTGGCGTTGCTGCCTTCGGGATCGGTTTCGTTGCCGCCCAGCCGGACGGGCCGGCCGGCCCACATTCAATCGGCGCGGGGCGTCGTTTTTGCATCGGAAACGTTGCTGTTGATGAGCATAGTACTTTCTTTACGCGTCAATTTTAGTCTTACGCAGTATTAGCTTTCCGATGATGCCAGAGACTTCGACCTTTTCCTCTGCGGTCGTTGCGATACTTGCGGTCGTGTACTCGGTTGTCTTGGTTTTGTTTCGAAAGGTGAGGCCCTTTTGGATGATCAGACTTCTCTGGCAGGCCGATGCGCCCTGTGGCGTGGTCGTGGAAGGGAGAACAGTCTCAAACAGCATTTGCATACCCTGCCGACTCTCCTGTATATTTCGCAAAGTTTAGGAGATTGTGGTCGTTCTACGATTTTGCGAACGTTGCGTCTAGTGTTACGAGAAAAAATTTGAAACGTTTTAAAGATGGGTTGGCGCAATCTAAAAAATAAAAAAATGCGCGCATTAAAGAAAATTTGGCGATACCTGCGCCGCCCTCTTATGAACAGCGCAAGACGAGCAAGGTTATTAATGCGAAAGCATTATATATAGCTCATGAAGCGGTAAATCTGGTGGCGTCGCCGGAGAATGGTACAAAACGTCACGTGGTCAGACAGACCGCGCCGTCGGCCGGTCTACATATAGCGCCACGCGTCACGGCGCTGTCAGTCGGTGCGGTGATTAAGGTTGGTGCAAATTGGAGCACGGTGGATTAACTTAGCTTTAAATTAATGCGATAACTTAGAATATGCATTCGCATTGAAATCACGTAAGGATACTTAAGTGACTGTAGGTTTTTCAGGCAATTTCCCAGCAAAGTCGCCAAGAAAGTCACTCTGGTTAAAAAAGGAAAACCTGTGTCTACGTTTCATCTTTTTTGCGCTGCTAAGCTCGAGGTCGTGGGTTCGATACATGCAGGCTGCGGCGGCTGCATTTCGATGGAGGCAGAATGCAAAAAAAAAAAAAACCATCGTGGAACGTGAATTGGGTGCACGTTATAAAGAGCCCTACGTGGTCAAAATCCGCAGTCCCCCCCACTAAGGCGTATGAAATCGCAAAAATGCATGCGTAAAAGAAATTGTGACGGTACCCGCTGACTGCTATACTGTAGCTGTAAAAACGGCAATACTAAGGGCGATACTGCAGCAGTCGTGCTTGTTTTTGAAGTTGTTTTTGGAAAAGATAGCGGTGACCGCTGCGAGAGAGAGAGAACGTATAGTCTCTCTCTCTCTATATATATATATATAATACAGTCCGTCAGGGCCCGCCGCTCTCGCAGTAAATGAGTGCCGGAAGAATCGCTAGTCCGCCGATTTTAGTCGACGGCACTCGCCTTCGAGAAACGGAAAACTATGCCGTTGCCTCAAATGCAATGGACGTGCCGGCACGGTTCTACTCTGCCAACAACCGCGCTCGTCGCCCGCTCGCACCGTCGCTTATCTCCACACGGCTCTGACCTTTATGCGCCGTGCATTCGCCGCTCAGTTTCCGTTGAAGCGATAGACCGCACGTACCTTCGCCCGTTGCTGCGGCGTATGCGCTTGCTGCCAGCGTTTTGACAGTCGTTGTCTGCAGTCATTCAGTGTGATGTATTCATGTTTGTTTGTACGCGCTCACACCACGCTTGTTCAATCAGTTAGTAATAGTCGGGCCACATTTTCCAACGCACGCTACACATGCAATGCTGCCCGGATCGGCATTGCAGCGCTACAGGTGTGTCCCTTCGCACGCGCGCTGCCCACGGGAAGCGCTTCTCAACACCACCGTTTCACACGCGCCTTCTCGTGGTCATCGAGTCTCTCTTCATGTCGGTCTACTTACGCCGCAGCACACCTGCTTACTTAATCAGCTCATGTTTACTACAATTCATATTGCTACCAAAGCCGCTCACTTTACTTCGTATGACATTGCTGTGTTGCTATCGCATTCATTGCTTCGCCCTTAGGGCGAAACTGTGACATTTTTTTCCCCGCCTTCATTTTCCCTTATCATTTGTACTCTTCAATTAAAAACTCTAATTTCACGTGTCCTTTCCTTCTGTTCATTAACTGTGGGCTCCATATGGCGACAGGTACGGCAGACGGGCACCGCATAGGAGAGACGGCATTGCGCAACGTACTTTACTCCTTTCCACATGCCATCTGTTTTCTGCTCCAGTGCGTGCCAGTGACACCGTGTTCCCGGAATGTGCTCTACGGCGTCAGTCTCGCAGATCGGGCCGGCGATATTGGTCGCTGCGGGGGGGCGCGATGGGGGTGGGTGGTGCTGCTCTGCGCTTTACGAAACGGCCTTTAATTCCCCCCCCCCCCCCTTCCTCTCGCTCTCGAATCTGCGACCCCTTGCTTCCTCGACGGCCTCGGACGGTCGTCCTTGTGACGTCAGCGCCGTCTTTGTCGCCCTCCCTCCAGCCGTGGCAGGCTTCGTTCGTGGTGGTCCGGCCGCCGTCCGCTATGCGCACTCGTGCGAGCGCTGACGGAGGCAGGAACGAGTTGTGCAGCGTCGGTTGCCGGCCGATTGGCCACGGGCCTCCGTATTTTGTTCTTTATTGCCTTCGTTTGTCTCGCTGGAGGCTTCGGCCGCCTTTTCCCCTCATCTTCAGGCCGAGTAAACGTGGCAGGCCGGTCGGTCGGTCGGCCGCCGTGGCCGAGCCGGCTTTCCCGCAGGCCAAGCAATTTTCCTTTTCTTTCTCGTGCGCCGTCGTCTCTAGGCTGGCCGGCCGGCGGTTTCGTTGTCCCCCTTTCCTCTATGGCAGCACTGGTTTCGCTGCCGCCACGTGATGCAGATCCTAGCAGGTTGAGTAGACGGCGGCGGCCTCCTCCCGATACGTACGTGGAGGACGGCCTCCTCCGATCGCCGGAGCGGGCGGCCCCGGAAGGACGGCGTGACGTCACTTCCCTTTTTTCTCTCGGATAGAGGGAGGGAGAGGTTTTGCCACGGCGGGCGGCCGAAAGCGCTGTGGTGGCGGTCGGCCTGTGGTGTGTGTGGTGGTGTGTGCCGTATGGGAACCGGAGGGGACCTGGTTTTTGGGGCTTGATTGATTCGGGAAGCCCAGCCGAGGCTGTGCTGAGCGACGACGACGCGACCCCTCCCTTCTCCTCGTGCCCACTCCTCCTCCCCCCGGGGTCGTCCGCTTTTGCTTTCCGCTGCGCGGTGATCATCGTCGTCCGCGTGTCTGCACATTCGGGCAACGTTGGTTGGTTGGCGGCGTGTGCCTCGCCAGCTGCTAGGCGTGCGTGGTGCTTTGCACGTTTCGGTAGCATTCCTCGAGTGAAGTGGTGTCGAGAACTCTGTTGCCTGACACATGTTCTCTCTCTCTGTTCGTACGAATAGTTAGTTGCGTAATCTCTCCTGACCGTGTTTGCCAGCTGTGCGCCAACAGTATCCGGGACGACACCCTCTGCGACCCCGTGGGCTATTCGAGATTCCTTAGTCCGAAGGGTTTCGAGATTTCTCCCGCTGCTTGTGTTTGTGTGTAGATGTAGGAGGATGCCGTGTATGCCCAGCAAAGTGTTGTGTCGTGTATGGAGTGCGTGTCTCGCCTCGTGCGTTTCATTTGCGAAGGTAACGTTGGACGCGTAGTATACTTGTAAGCGTGTGTCCATGGGCGTCGCTCTGCCGGCGGCTACGTTTCGACATCCGGACGGCGCCTGGCCGTCCGTCGTCTAGGTCCGTCGTCTAGCGGGAGCCGCGTCGCGGTGAGTACTGGTACGCCGAGCTCTCGGCGCCTGCTGCTATAATTAAGGTTGTCTGAACGGGAAAGTCGCCGAGTCCCCGGCCTCTCTCTCTTCGTTGTGTGTTGTTCCTGTAGTCTTCTTGCTACGATGAGACGCCGGCTTTGAAAGCTTTTTGTGAGCCGACTGCGGTTTAATGGTTGAATAAATGGAGCAGGTCTGTGGCTACAGCGGCAGCGAAATATGGTAAAGACTGCCTTTACGGGCGATTTGTAAAGTGCCTGTATAAACGCGAGAACAGTGCTCTAACGAGCCGTCACTTAAATCGTGGATACATTATCGGATAATGTATCCACGATACAGTACCGTCTCCAAACTGATGATTGTCATCTATCAACTTATCACTATCAGTAACGAAGCGACTGATGCTCTGGCTTGTTTTTTAGCGCTGCGACCTTTTATTTCTCTGTGCCCACATTCCCTCTTCCAACTTGACGAGTGGTCACGTGAGCTTAAATCAACAAGTACGTTCGTGTGATGCTTAGCCGCCCCCTCGTATTACCCACCATCTGTGTGACTGAAACTCTGCAACGCAGTCGTGAATGTAAATCGTGGAGTACACATGTTTCTGCCGAGGTTGAACGAACCGCCACGAGATGACGCTACTAGCGCGGCTGCCCATAGCGAGTGCCGAAACCGGGCACATCTTGTGGCGCTGTATCCAATCTCGTCGTCTTAGAAACGTTTGTTTCATCCGCGTTCTCGTCTGAGGGAAGAAAAGAACAGGTAAATAGAAAAGCCAGTGGTGATTTAGCGGTAAATGCGAGGTAAATGCGTTAGCATTTATACGTCGCACCTTCTTTGAGGCCGCGGATCCGTAATTTAAACCACGTTCGCCACATTGCGAAGTGTAGTGCGGGAGCTCATCCGACAAACGTCCTGCACTTCTTCGACAATAGAAGTGCAACTGACGGTTTCACACTCCTAAAGGCTGATTCACACTACGCCGACGCGAGAACGATTTTGGTCTGCCGACTTATGACGCGAGCAGTTTACAGGACGGAAAACGCTGTGGCCAACAGTCGGCAGAACAAAATCTGTGTCATGTCGGCCTATTATGAATCAGCCTTATGCTAACGCATTAAAGAACTACACGTTAACGATTCATTCACTGTCGACGCTTTGCGCCAGCAGCCAAGTAGAATGTGGTTGGTCATAGCAGTTATAGCTTCGTGCCCTCCCTGGTTAATATATGCGTTACAAGATTGCATCACCAACGCGGCTGCCGGTAAGCCGCCTTTTCCGTGAAAGGGGGGGGGGGGGGGTTTGATGCGTATGTTGACAGGCTGTCTAACTGCATATGGAGCCGTTTCAGTAGTTGCACGTTGGGTGTTGGCTTGGTGCGGCCCACGTCGTCGCCTTGCGCGTTTAGCGTGGAGCGACGGAAGAACCGGTGGGTGGTCTCGATGGAGCGAGGTTGTAGCTGCCGTTTGTCGGCATTGCCGACACGTACTAACTCCGTAGACCAGCCGTCAGCTACCGAGACACGCGCACTGTCGCGTGCGTGTTGCACAACGGTCGATGCCGCTCGCGCGCCTTGGACAGAAAGGGAAAGCCCGCGGTTTATGCAACCCGTATGGCACTGCGAAGGACGCGCGCCCGCACGCATCTCGCAATCGCGAGAGAGCGCCGACCTATTTCACGGTTGTTAGTCTATATGCGCGAGCGCTGAGGAGGAGCACTTAGATGAATAACGACACGTTTTCGTTTCGTATTTTTGCGTTTGAAATCCTAGAAGCAAACAGCCAAAGACAAAAAGGATATTTGCAAGTTTCCGAGCGCTACAGAAATGGTTTACAGTAATACTTGTTTCTGTGAACCGGTTTTTGCGTACCAAGAATGTAGGTGCGCTGGGACTTTACGATACGTTGGCTCGTCCCGTTCCTATGGTCGCTGCGGCTGGCACATGCAGAAACAGGGCGTGACGTCATAACAGAGCATAAATTGCTGTCGTCGTTAGCACGTAGGTTAGACATTAAGGTACACTTTACGAAAAAAAAAAAAAGAAAGTGCGTCTCAAGACTACTTCTTAACGTCAAGTTCGAGCGCAGTACTAATCAGCGGTCCCCCCCCCCCCCCCCTTTTTTTTTTCTTGGCGTTTATCAAGGGCCGCGCGTTCTCGAGGCACCACTGTTACTTTGACGTCGTTCATAAGTTTATACCCCTTCAGTGTGAACTTAACATCTCTAAGATAAAGTAGATGGAGAAGCACACATTTCTTTTGGCAGACACTTTACAGGGTCTACATTAGTGCTAAGTTCCTGGCAAAAGGAAGGGTTATGCGAGCTGGCAAATGAGCGGTACGCGTTGTACCTACTAAGCGGCACGATTGAGGTTAGCAACGGCTCGTTGCATCACCGTCGAGCTGAAATAAGGGCGCCCGGCGGCTTTGCCCCCCTTTCTGTGTGTAGGCAAACGGCAGCGACGTTGTACACGTGCAACGGAACTGCAGCAGTCGGCGCGTTGTAGTGTCGGTATCACCGAAGATGGAAACGCATTTTTTGTAGTTCCTTTCTCAACATGTAGAGGAAGCTCGTTGCCAAACTCGTCAGGCTTCAGTTTGTGAGGATAGCCTACTGCACACGCTATGTGTAGTTTGATCAAGCGCTCGATAAAAAAAAAAGGAATAAGTCCGCTTGCGGTCTTTATTGCGTATTCGGTTGTCTCTCGGGCTGAACTAGGGCGCGCCGCGTCGAACATTTTTGTTTGTTTGTTCCGAGTTAATCGTTGTGATTCAGCACAGCGGTTGGTACGCCTGCGCTATTTTTTTTTTTTTTTTTCAGACGTCGCCGTGAAAAATCTTGCTCGATCGACGGCGATCGTCGCACTTTTGTTCTGAACAGATTAGTGTGCTTAATTACTTCGGTGCCTGTAGCACTTGGAATTGTTAAAAGGCAGCATTTCCCCGCGTGGTTCAACGTCTCTCTCAATTTACCGAAGTCCCGCTTATAGTGAAAAACGTTTTTCCTCTTTACACGTGCGGCAACCGCGAAAGGCCACCACATTAATATCTAAGATATCGTTGTACCTTTGAAACCCGATACAGGAGGTTGAAACGAACTTCTTTGGTATGATTGCCCCCTTGCGCCACAAAAACACCGAATCGTCATCCTCGCAGGGTTGTACTCGCGCTAGTCGTTGAACCTTGTGCCCCTTGTAGTAGCAGTAGTTTATCGCGGATGCCGTGTTTTGGCGTGACCACCCCCTACCTAAACCATCGCCGCCTCACCTGGTTCGGCGGCAGGCTGTAGTGTAGTAGCAACACCCCCCTCCCTCCTTGTATCAGATGCATGCGGAAGTGAGCTGTAACGGCTGTGGGACGTTGCTCTGCGCCACGCAGCTATCGGTAACCGTCGTGCAACTCGTATACTTTGTGGTTCGGGTCCAGCGTAAGCAGTGCGTGCGACGCTGTTTTGTGTGTGCCGCCATCCGCCAAGTGGGGTCGTGCACTGGGCGCGTTGCATATGCAGGTCTCCTACGTAACTCGCAAACGAGATCATTATCGCATCTGGGGCGCGCCAATGCACATTCCTTCTCTCTCGCTCGGGGTGCAAGCGTGTTGCTCGCGCGGTTAACCAGCCGGGGTTGACGCATACGTTTCAAGAGTGCTTCGGACTCCAATAGCTAAGCCTCGGAAGTAAGCTGGCTTGTACGCGCAGAAAACGGCGTGGTGGGAGAACTGGATACAAGACCGCACGTAGCTTTTTTTTCTCGCGCAGCTGTGACTGAATTGCGTGGAATCGATGCACCGCCGTGTCCCCGCGCCTTGTGCGCAGTTCCGTGATCGCGCCAGTTGCGAGAAGCAGCTCGAGTGATCTCTTCGTCCCCGGAGATCTCGTTTTTATCGTTCACCTAGCGGGGGGCCGTTCGCGTTGTAGCAACGCGTACGTCGCAGGCGTGGCAGTGTTTTTATCTCCTTCGACAATCGCACTCCTCTCGTTTTCCTTTCGAAAAACTCTTGTGTTTAGTGCGGTCGAGGCGATATTTCACATTTGCTGCTGCCGTGGCCGTGAGTGGGCGCTTGTACTCTTATTGCATGTCGCCGTTTTCTAGAACGTTCCTCCTCCACCTCGACTGGAGGAAGTTGATGGGAGCGCCGCCCTTTGACAGAAGTGGTCGCTGCTCTTCATTGACGCTCGACGGCGAGCAATTATTGAGGCGTGGCGTCTTTTTCACTGGGCTCAACTAAACCGGATCTGTTAAAGGCATAGGTAGCGGTGCAAGTTAGTAGTAGATAGGGAAGTTTTGAGGAAAAAAAAAAGATGATTATGGAGATGTGTACAAGAATGCTAGAGTGAAAAACATGTGTAGCATACCTGATTAAACCAAGCTGGCAGTTAAGTGACTATTTGTCGCCGCCCCGTTTCAAAGGGGTTGGTTGCCAATAAAAAAATCATGATCATTGAGTGGAGGAAGAGCTTTGAGGGGGCAGGGAAGTTCGATGATATGGGTGTTGGAGCCGCAGGCTGGTCTTGGGAGAAAGTTTCGAGAATTGCGACCGCGCCACGATGGACCAAATGCGAGTGGTTTGAACGCACGTGACGCCACAGTGGACGCTGCGGTGTTCTCGTGAAGCTCAGTGAATTTGAAGTTGAATTCGGTTTCTCGTCTAGTAGTCAACCCATTTCTGGCAAAATTAGCGAAAATGTTTTGAATGAATTAATTCGTCCTTATTGAATCGCTGTTTCGGTGCCCCGTTAAACAAATGAGCCCTGAGGTACGATTACACGCTCGTCTTTAAAAAAAAATGCCAGAAGAACCACGAAGGATTAAGACACGCTAGATTGATTTTGAACACGTGTTTATTAACATGCTCCGGAACTTCCGCATTTGGGGCGAAATTGAACCAGCCACCTCGAGCTTAGCATCGAAACGCCATGGCCACTAAGCTACCGCGGCGGGGATTGCACGCAGTGGTGAACAAAAAGCAGACGATATGGTTTTCGGTGAAAAACTTAGACGTACGATTCCGAGCTATCAGTTTTTTTCGATATTGTCAAGGATGTGCACTGCTTCCGCCGCCAGCGAAAAGAGTACGATAACATTTTGTTAGTTGTGTCGGTGTCCCAATTTCCATTTTCGTCATTTCGTGGTGCTCGCTGTTGTCTGAGTTTGTGTGTTAGCACATCATTCACTCACTCCCAACCCTTCCCCATCGTATGTTAGCATGGTAATATTTTCGTTCGGCTAACCGGTCCAGTTATCCCTTAACTTTCTCATCTGGCGCGCGCGCCCATTTTCGGACGTACAGGTCGACGTACACGGTTTCCTTGTGATACATATACTCTTGGAATGCGGAAGTGGCGTGTATGCCGTGGGTTGGCTTCGCGGTGCGAATTAGACAACCGAGCGCCTCTATCTGGCCAAACCTTACGAGTAGTTCAGCTCGGAAGTGTATCGGTCTGCCCCCCCTCCCCCCCAACTGTGAGTGAATGTGTGTGGAGCTCGGCGTCGTCGAATTCTGTTGATGATCGTGTTCGGCCGCTTTCTCTGTGGCGTCCCCCTCTTGGTTTTGCGACGTCGCGACGAGGCGCCGACGCTTGCGCGATGCGAAACCGGGAAAGAAAAGACGCTCGCGCGCGACTAATATTATCCGTCCTTGGACTGTTACGCGAGAGGACTGCTATGCTGGCGTTGTTTCTGGAGCCTCTCGAGCGACCAGCATTTTTTGGTTCTTTTTCCTCCGTCTCCTGGCTGCAGCGAAACCGCGTTGCGCTGGCTCTCGTCTCGACTTTCGTCGGGAAGTCGTAGTAGTAGCCCTGCGCCGGGCTGTTTGATCGTATTTCGTCGTCTTCGGCTGGTTTTTCAACCACTACTGCTGAAAAGCGAAGCGAGAGAGAGAGAGAGAGAAAAAAGACTTCTTTTGTGTAGCTTCCGAAGAACGCAGTGGTGTCGGCAGTTTCTTCTTGACCGACCCGTGTTTCAGTGGCTGTGGCTATTCTCCTGCTGCTCAGCGCGATTTAGTTATAGCGGGTTCGATTGTCCGACCCCAGCGGGCCGTATTTTGATGGGCTCGGCCAGCATTGGGCGCGACCAGTCTCCGCCACGCGATTTCTCTACCAGCGTTGTTGGGGCCGTCCCACCTACCTCACCCAGGTGAGGCGGTATTCCGCAAGGGATAACACATGTACGGACGAGCTAAAACCCTTTCATTGACAGTACCGTGCACATGTATCTTGTGTGCCAGGCTGGCTTGCCCGATCGCCGCTTGGTATATTCGTTCTTGATGGGCGGGGTCCCTCTTGCGCTTTTTTTTTTTTTTTTCGGTTTCCACTTTCTCGATATGCCCGGTATTTTCTCGCTTCCGGTCTCCGCGGCCAGTGAAAGTGCAATTGCGCAGGATCTGTGCGATTTAGCAGGAAGGACCCTCATCGCTTCGATGTCCCGTTGTGTGACGGCCTCTGCCCGCACACCGCGCTTTCTCCCTACTTTCTACGGAAGAAAAACCGGATGGGGTGCCACGTTGACGGAAACCATGTGGGCGTAGATGGATTACAGATGGTGGCAGATAATTGATGTTTTTCCAGGCTGTAAGAGGAAAATGCTGGGCCTGTCTTATCTCCTGTCTTGACGCTATTTCTGAAGGACTTGGTATTGGCGGAGCCTGTGGGCATCGTGTGTGCACCCGGGATGAAAAGTATGCGGATCAGTGGTATCGAAAATGAAAAAAAAAAAAAATGCCTAGTGCCTTCGTAGGTAAATGAAACTGAAGACTGGTATCTTTCTGGTCGCGAGGGGGGGGGGGGGGGGGGGGGGAGTTACGAAGGGAAATCCAGTCTGACGCAGCATGCATACAGTAGTGCGGGGGTGGTGACATCATGAAGTTCGCTACCTCTCTTTAATCATGATTCGCCATCTCGGAGAGCTTGAGTCTATATAACGTGTATACAATCTGTAATAGCAAATGCTGGTCGCAACATCTAGTGACGCTTTGTCCAACTGCAATGCGTTTGAAGCAGTTTTGTGTACTGCATGTGAACGATTATCTCTACCAGCGGTTTACGCCAGTAACGTAGAATATGGTAAGCCTTTGCAGTATTAGCTTTGTGCGCTCCTCTGGTTAAACTTTGCGTCGCTAAGATGTAGTACGATCGGACTTGGTGTTCGGAGTAACAGGCCAGGATGTTTCGCATTGCGCTGGCTTTTTACAGAACCGATCTCTCCGCGAATACGCGGCATTGTACGGCGGCGTCCGCTGCGTACCTTTGCGTGCTCTCCCACTCGAGAATTTAAGCCTTGCTACGTTCTTTCGTCAGCGTAAACCTGTCGCGCGTTTTGCTCTCGCCGCGGACAATGGTCCTTTGTGCGCAGCTGCCGCGATCAGCCTCCACTTGCGAGTGGACATTTCGTGTCTGACGCTGGGAGAGAGTGAGATAGGGTGCCGGGGGGGGGGGGGGGGGGCATTCCTTATGTTTCCCTCCCACGCGCACTTCTCGAAATGAATGGAACGGCGGTTGTTGTTGCTCACGCGACTGGGCGTGCGTAGGCGGCTCTCGGCGTGACGTTGCACGGCGCCGCCATAGAGGGGGTGAGGTACGAGGACGTGAATGAATGAGAAGGGGGTGGAGGGGTGCGTGATTGCGTGCAGCTGGTCTGCCTTGTGTGGTGGTCGGCTGGGTCGCGCGGAATGCTGCGGTCGCCGCCTGTTGTACGTACGTGCACGGGGTTCGCGCTGTTTCACGCCGCCTTGCGTTGCCGTCTTGTTCGATGAGCCAGTCTCGTCCGTTTCGGAGTCGGAAACTATGGCTCACGAGATTGGTCTCGAGGCGGAAACTGTAAAGCAGAAACTTGTATAAAATTACCCTTTACCTAAGTAGACTGTAACGAGTTGATTCATGCGGAGCATGGCATGGGTGGTGGTGATGTCATGGAGGGAAGGAAGGGGGGGGGGGGGGGCAAGTTTCCTTCCCGCCTCTTCGCCAGTGACTGTACTTAGCCACATTGCCGTTCTTTGGCGAAGTTTTCTCCCACCCCTCCCTTTCTCTGCCGCCGCTGGTTTGGAAGATGATGTGGGCACCCGGTGACGTTGGTTCAAGAATGAGAAAACTGAAAAGCAGGCCATCCGTGTTCGCAATGCGAAACGTCACAAGTTTTGCCTTGGTCACAAGGAGGATTCCGAAACGTAAATTAACTTGGTCGTTGACCAGGAGCCGTTCTGCGTTTATAATATGCTACCCGACTAGTTTTCGTCCAACTATGTATGAAAGATTGTTGTGACGGAGCCAACAAACTCACATTCCTTTGCTGAATGCGATTATGTTCGAGTGAAAGTGAGCAGGGCAAGCACGTCAGCAGCGGTGTCGGCTTTTTTTTTTTTTTTTTTTTTTTTTTTTGTCAGGTTAGGTGGTGCGGCGTTGCGTAAACGCACTACTACAAACGCGGCGGCGAGGACGACGACGTGGTTGGGTTTGAAAAAGAGACTCGGGACGTTTGTACAAACCGCCGCCCGTTGTTTCCTGCTGCTGCTCGTGCCTGCCGACTTGAGCTTTGCTCCGCAAAGTGCTCGCCGCCTCAGCTGCCCACACGTCTTCGTTTTCTTTGTGTTCGTTCCCCGCCGCCTGGCTGGCTTGCTTCGCCCGCCGGGAGGGTTTCCCTTCCTGGTCTGGGACGCCACCGCCGGAGCCGTGCTCGCTTGCCGCTTCTAAATTTGTCGAGAGCGTGTGCGTGCGTGCGTGCGCGCGCCGGCAGCGGCGCCGTCGAAGGAGTCGTCAGGGTAGGTGGGGGGGGGGGGTGCATGTCGAGAGAGGGAAGGCTCCACGGGAATGCTCTTTTCGCCCCTCTTCCCTTCTTTTTGTCGCTTTCTCTCTCTCCGCGGCCCGTCCGACTGCGAGAGAGGAGCTGGCGACGGCGGCTGCTCCGGCTGCCTACTGGTGGCTTCGTCGGCCCGCCGCTTGGCTCGCCCCTTGCGTTCGCCTGTGTCGAGTTTGCGGGCGGGCGGTCTCGTGTCGCGACTTCTCGACTTGCCGTGCGCGCGGACCTACGGAGAAGAAAAGATAAGCGGGGCTCCCTGACGCCATGATGCTGCTGCCGCGACCCTCGGCTTGCCGTGGGCCACGCTCGTGTTGTCGGCCCGCTTGCCGGAGGCGACGTAGTTAGTAGCGGCGGCACGCCGCCACGAGGTCACTTTGTGGCCCGCGCCTTCGTCGAGTCTTGGCGTGGGATGCGCCGTTCGTCGAGCCCGTCGCAGTGGTGGGACTAAGCGAAGACGACGATTGCTGGTTGACCCGGGAGTTTGTTTGGTTGCTGCTGCTGCGGTTAGCGCCGTCGTCGTGTAACCCCGCCCGATGTGCGCTGCCGCCGCTTCGGCGGAACGTCTTCCGGCCGTCGTTGTCGGCGCTACTAGGACTACAATTACTCGGTGGCCGGGATCGTCGACGGCGTGCTGTTTGACGATGGATTCCTCCGCAGCTGCAGCGTGTATTGCTAGCTGAGTTGGGCTGTCGTCGTCCCCGCCGTGAGTACGTCTTCGTCGAGCCTCTCGCTCTCTCGGGATCGTTGCCTGACGTCGAAGTGCGCGACGCACGTGGTCCCCGCCGATGATGGCGAGTGCGCGGCCGCCTCCGGCGGCCCGTGCGATCAACGGGTCGTCGCACGGCCCTTTGCCAGGTGAGAGAAGGAACGAGCCAGCGAGCGGCCTTTGGTGGTGCTGTCGGCCCGGTGCGGGAGTTGGTTGCGTTGCGTCATGGCGTTGCATAACTACTACTCGCCGTCTTATTATTTTTTTTTCGACTAACCCCCCGCCCCGCCTTCAGCCACCCCTTGTCGACGTAGTCTGTGCTCGTTTGTTTTTATGACGCCCGATAGCCGCAATAGCTGGTTTTGCGACAGGTCTTGCACGTAACACCTTACGGTTGTTCCCCTGCCGCACTTGTTTTTGCTGCCTTTTATTATTCTCTTTTGCCTTCGTTTTGCGGCGGCGTGTCTTTTCGGAGTGGCGCCGCCGCCGCCGCTTCTGGTTAGCCGCGGTTTCCACTTTTGGCTCTCTGGTTGGCGTTGGTTAACCCTTGTGCTTCTCGTCTGGACGGCCGTCGTTCTTCAGAGCGGGAAGAAGGGGGAGGAGGAGGGTGTACTGGTTTGCCTTTCTGCCGACTGGCCGGGGTTGGTGTTGTTCAGGGTGCGGCCGGCGGCTGCGTTCGTTTGCGCTACGTACTACGCACCGGGAAGCCATGCCTTACAGCTTCTCAACAGGATTGACGAGGAGGTCATCCTTATCTCCGCACCCTTTCGCGAGCGTGGCTGTTTGATGACTCAAGCCGGGCGTTCTGCTTTTATTTGTGTCCTTGTGTTTTAATTATTTTTTTCCGTCTCGCGTTAAAAGTTATCGGGTGCTTTCGTTATCTTTCGAGCTGGCACTTGTTTTTCGCTCCCTTAGTCGTTTTCCTAATTACTCGTACGTCTACCGCGAAGAAGGTTCTCGCCCTCTTTTTCCCGGTACCCCCCCTCTCAAGGGTTGTCTGTGTCGCCGTTCCCTTCACCCCGTTTTTTTTCTTCTATATCCTTTAGGGTTACCTAGGAAGAGGGGAATTGGAGAAAGAGTCGTGCGCAATGTTGAAGACGGAATGCGATCGGGTGTCGCACACGAAGCCGAGAGAGTTTGGTCTCGCAGCCAAGTCGCGGAGGCGTGAGGGAAAAAAAAAAAAAAAGCGTGCGAGTCTGTGTCTGACGTGCGACTGACCTTTTCGCGCGATTCTGGCGGTGGCTGCAGCCGGCGTTGCCTTCCAGATATTTCTGGTACGCTCTCCATAATTGGTCGCATTGTCTTGTGGAAACGGACACGCAATCTTTCTTGTCACCTCCGAGTTACTACTGACCGTGTTTCTCGAGCCGCGAAAATTCCGCAACTATTAGCGCGTGCGTTCCTGCTACCCTGCATTCCTTGATGTCTGTACCATACTAAAAAAGAAAGGGGAGGAAAAAAAAACTTATCGGTGTGACCTTGAACTCGCAGCTTATATAGTTGGCGGCATGCCCTTGTCGTTTTGGGTGATTGAAACTTGCTTATAGTCGAGGACAACCTAAAGGTGCAATGGCAAGTACGCCGCCCTCGAACTCCCAAGTGATTTTGTGTAGGTGTGCCAGCGAATTGCCTTCACTCATTTCTGTGACGTCACAACGTAGGTAGACTTTCAATATCGGCGTTTCTCGGCTTGGAGTACAAATGCAGTGCAGTTTTGTGGGTGGAGCTTGTACTGAGTTCTTGCGTTGTCAAGTACAGGTCATTCGTACCATGGACGTTTCTAGCCAGATTGACAAAATGCTGTCGGAGCTATTTTTCTGCTTTCCACGAGGAACTTGAGATGATTTGGCAGTTTGTGTGGGACAGTTTCCCAGCCCACTGTCCCATTGCACAGCATATGCAAAATTACTCGAACAGCATGCCATAGCACTTGCGCAGTGTTAGACTGAGATTTAAAGCCACACTCCAGCAGTAATCATTTGATTAGGTGTTCCATTTCATACTTCACCATTTTAAACGACCATCCTGGCTTGTCACAGCCATGCACGCACTTTTGCTTGCTGCTGCGGCACTGTCTGGCATATCGTTTGGACTCTTCAATAAAACTGGTGTCTGAGCAGTTCTTTCAGTCGGAGCAGTATGGCATCATTCATACTTCCCACAAGAAGTGTTAGTGCATACGTGAACGTACAAAGAAAGCTGGTAAAGAAGTGTTCCTGGCTCTTGCCTTGCTTGACTTATTTTGGCTAGTTGTTGCGCCTATCAAGAACAGTTTGAAGCAGCAAGGGTCACTGGAATAAAGTAGGGGTCACATGAAATGATTGAGACAGCACAGGTGATGAATTTAGATGACAAATCTGTAACCACGTCATCGTTGCCATTTGTGGAGGACATCGACTGTTTGCACATTTGGTGGATACCGATTACTGGACATGTTACACTGGCCAGTCTGTTTCTTTGCCGGTTTTCATGCGTATATTTCTTGCTCCTCATATTTCTAGCATAGTTATCACTGCTTGAGACATGCTCAAGGGTCAGCATTTATTTGGAAGCCGTCCACTGTCTTAGTTACTATCTGCTGCTTTACTTGAATGTTGTCATGACTACGAAAGCTAATGGGACAGTGTGTTTGTGAAAAAGCTGACTTTTCGCAAAGCCTGGACACATTGTCTCAAACTTTCATTGTGAGGTAGCTTTTGTAACCTACACAGTGATTCATAAAATTAGAAGCTTCCATGCCTTAAGTTTGTATATCCCATGGAACCCATATCATGTAAATGTTCGGCAATAACGCTTGTGTACCATGCATTGGGTGCTCATTAAAGAACCCCAGGTAGTCGGAGGTAATAAGGAGTCCTCCACTACGGCGTGTCTCATAATCATATTGTGCTTTTAACATGCAAATACCAAAAATCTGTTCTAACGCTTGTAGACTGTACCTGCCAGACAAGCAGCTGGATGGTAGGTCAACATTGCTAGCAAGTTTTAAGAATTGCAATATGTGACTGGTTTTGTATGGCATTCTTTTCAATAGACATTGTTAGGTGCATAGCATTGCTATTGCTCTTCGATACATAAAACAGCTCTATTCTTGGGTCAGCGTAACATGTTGTGGAATGTTAATGTGGTGACAAGGCAGTTAATCAGAAATGCTGTGTTCTGTCACACAAAGTTAAAGGTGGCACTGTGATAAGAACCACACATTGTTACCTGCCTCCATCTTTTTTTTTTTTTTATTGTCATGTGGGAGATTGTAGCTGTTACCTGCTCTATCTTCTTTCTTATTGTCATATGGGCAGTAAAAGCTGCAGATTGTATGTGCCCTGAATATACACAAGATTTCATTACTTTATTTGGTTTTAGACCACTGTCTATTGCTTATGAAGTCAATGTTGCTGTGTACCTGGTGCTTGGTATGTTGGGTCCTAAGCTGCTACTACTGCTGCTGCTAGTTCACTTGGGCACTATTTCGGCCCAGTGAATAGGATTATCCCTGAATAAAGTTAGCGCTCTTATTTCTGGGAGACCTGTAGCAAGTTCTTAGTTCTAATTATGGGGGGGACTCCTCGCATAGCTTTTTGATGTACTGCAATGAGTTCGTGGGGCAGAGTGCAGATGCTTTTTCTAGCGATCTTGATTGCTCTAACTCCTTCTCAAAGAAATTTTCTGGAGGAGGGTCTCACCTCTGGGTTTTCGTGTTTTGCAGGGAGGGAGAGCAAGAAGTCGGCCAAGAAGAAGAAGATGAAAGAGTGGAACAAGAAGGGGGAGAACAAGGAGGGTGGCGACATGGATGCCTTTGTCGACAAGGAGGAGGTGAGTGTTTTTCCCCATTTCTCCTTCCCTGTGGGGTCTTGGGTTCTCACAGGAGTACCCATCACTGCGGGTTACAGCTTAGCAAGCCACAGGGCCGCATCAGCCGTCACCTCCAGCACCGCTGTGCTCAGGCTGCAAGGGGCTACCGAGCGACGCATGCAAGAACACAGTACTGCCCTGAGTAATGGAAACCGTTTATTGAATCCGGCGGCACCACCACTGCACAAATAAATGCCTGGGCGGTGGGGAACCAAAGGGGTCCCCCCTGCACCAAGGGCGAAAACAGACGTGGGCGCCTAGAGCACATCGCTGCAAGAGCACAGGCTCAAGCTGGGATAGACCGCTAGGGAAAGTCCTAGCGGCTATGCTACTTGCCCCCGCGATAACTAATAAGCCAACTAACAAGAGCTTGGGCAATCCTCTTCGGCAAGTGAAGTTTGGCGTGGTACAACCTCGCGCGGCCTTTAGGCATCGCTCTTTGGCTTAGCGTCGGGAAAGGATCAGCACAAAGTACGCACTCCCAGCATGGGCAAGGGCACCATGCGCGAGGTCAAGCCTTAGTCACAAAGGTGTTGGCGGACGTGAGGAAAGCATGTACGTACCCTGCGCTGGTCCCGGAGATAAGAGCCACGCTCAGCAGTCAGCAGCCATACGCAGCGCGGGGCCCCGCCCCCACCACAAAGCGTCGCGAGTGGAGTGCCACCGCTGAAACCGAACGGGGATGGGCGGGGGACGACGGAACAGGTGGAGCTCGCACCATGGCGCCGGCACATACCTCGATCCCCACACCCCTAAGACATTTCTTTGTAGTAGTGCACAGAATTGACCCTTTTTGGGACTGGCAACCATTGCAGAAAAAAAAAGGTAAGTGGGCTAGCAGGGTTGTCAGCTTGTATGTCGGAAGGGAGTTCGTCTAAATAAAGGGAAACTTCACTACCTGTGTGTATTGTGGAATTCAGGCAGGCAGGTTCAACTTTCTAGTCTTAATTGAGGTTGCAGGTGACAGTTGTTTCAGGAGAAGAGGCGTTAGCAGTTTGAGAAGCTGCCTTAGTTGGAAACCAGAATTGCACTGAAAATCATTGGGATCTCAAAGCATGAACAGTGCAGATGACAATACCAAGTCAAAAGTACAGTATAGACCACATATTATGACCCCACCTACTTCAGCACTATTTTTCATTGGCTGCATGTAATAATATATGGTGTGTAGTTTACGACAAAAACCCCTATATTTATTGACATCCTAAGAATTCAACACAGGCTCTGCCCACAGAACTGCACCGCACTGCACCTTCGCTCTCTAAAACAGTTCTCGAGAGACACTGTTGTTGAAAGTTCACGTGACGGCCACCTTATCGTTAAGAAAATAAGCAAGTGTAATTGGCTGGCGCATCTATAGAAAGTCTTTGTTGAACAGTGGTGTTGCCACTGCATTCTTTTACACTCATTGACTATAGGAAGGGCAAGTTATTACTTTCTTGACAGCGAACTTGATATGCCCCTCCTACACCACATGTTTGTTCTTGCACAATGAAAAGTAAACTACCGCCGAAAGTGCAGCTGAATAGCAATCAAACATGCTGCGCACATTCTCCCTGGACCTTGTGCAGCAGTCGGCAGCCCAGCAGAGTGTGGCAGCCGCTGTGGCTCCTGAGGCCCCTGCCAGGACGCCCAGTCCCCCGATGAGGCTCAGCCCCGCACCCCCGACCACGGTTGCAACCCCGGCCGCTGCTGCCGTCACACCTCCTCCCGAGGAGACTGAACCTGCTGCAGCGCCGGCTGCCCAGAGCACCTCGCCCACGTCACCCGACCAGACCGACTCCTCGGCTGGCGAAGATGAGCAGCACAGGAAGGTAGGTGGCACACACAAGTTACTTGGATCTTGCCATGCATGATATCGGTCTTCAAGTGAACTAATGCTAGTAGCCTACTCGGAGGTTGGCATACTCACTTGGGGGGGTGCCCTTACTCATACCTACTGAGGCTCATGTTTCACAGTGTTTGTGGACGTGAGTTCTGTTGCAAGTTGGTTGGAGTGGTGAATGTGGAATAAGTACTGGTGAGAGGGAGTATCCGCTGTGCCAGCCTGCTTAATGGAAGAGGAAACATTTTGTCCTGGCAATAACCAGAGGGACGTATTCTGAAACGTCCTACTTCAGCGATATTTTGCTTTTCACCTTCAGATGTGCGCTGATTGGCTGGTTGAGCCAAATTGAATGACGTCGGACTCAACCAGCCAATCAGCTCATCCAATTTTGCTAAAACAGCCAATAGCGAAAAAGCGAAATATCACCGAAGTGGAACGTTTCAGAATACGTCTCCAAGGTTGAAGCATGCTAGCGGCCGTGTAGGGTATGTGGGGTGATAAAAAGGAGGTTGAGATTCAAGCAAATCCATACCATTCATTGTGCATTGACCGAGCACAACGTAAAAAAAATGTAAACATCAGAGTAAGGTGACAAAACTAGCTTACTATACCGTAATTATTGAAATATAAGGCGAGGTTTTTCCCCAGAAACCTTAGCCACAATGTCACCCTCTGCCTTATATGCAAATTTTGCCTTTAGATGTGGCTTCACGGCATTGTGAATTTCACCTTGCAGTGTGGCTTGACTGCAGCGCCCGCCGCTATGCCGTGAAGCTGCCCCCCCCCCCAATTTCATGGTCGCCATTTTATGTTCTGACTGTGTTAGTAATTCAGCATTTCAGGCAATCCCTGCCAAGTCTGAATAATCCGTCGGCTACTCTGTCGCCTTATATTAGTGTGCATGCTTAAGTTTTTTTTCATGGGTCCCTAACTGCACTCTCACTTTATAATTGTGACCGCCTTATAATCAAACAAATATGTTAAGCTGTTTCCTGGTAGCTATGGACAGTTGCTTCTTGGAATGTCGAAAGCATGGATGCAACAGCTGGAGTTTGTTTCCAGAGGTTGTAAAAGGGTGGAGGGAATCGCAATAAAAAAACATCCGCCCCATTCCACTCAGTGAAAAGGACATTTATTATGGTGAGGTAGTACAAGAGAACATTGTGCCTATTCAGGTATTTTGGTGTTTATCTCCTTCCCACACATGTTGGCTGTGGCCAACAGTGAAGTACCATTACCTATTATTGAGTGAAGTACCATTACCTAATCTCGTGCCCTTAGATCATGGAATCTAGCGGCAGCCTACAGTTGATGTTTCATTGAAATTGCAGGCGGTGAAAATCAAAAACGAGGAAAACTTGAGGGTCTCTCGGGAAGCTGCCGCCGCGACTCCCGCTGCCACGGCCGCTAGTGACACATTGGAGAAGGGTGACGCAGAAGCCGACGAGAACGTCTCCGAGGCCCCCGCTTCTTGTGTGGCAGAGGAAATGGAGGATGGCGAAGAGAACGAGGAGGCCGAGGAAGAGGAGGAGGAGAATAGCAGTGGTGGCAGCAAGGAGAGCGGTGACGCCAAGGCTCCCGTGCTCAAGTACAGCTACCGCGAGGACCAGTGGAGTCCTGTGAACCCAGAAGGGCGCAAGCAGTACGACCGGCAGTTCTTGCTCATGCTTCAGGGGGAACCCATGTCCATGAAGAAGCCGTTCGGCCTGCCCAACTTGGATGTCATCAAGGACACGGTAAGTTGCCGCGCTTGACCGTTTCGTGGCGTTCTGCTTGAATTGACATCCTTTGTACAGTGCAGTCCACTGTCAAAGGGTACGCTCTGATGTGCGGCTCCCAGTTTGCTGCTGCTCGAGCTGCAGCAGTTGCTGGCTGGAGCTATGTCAATGCAATGTACAAGGTGTGTAAGAAGGTGCTGGGTGATAGCTGGGTGATAGCACACTTGCCAGAGGGGGAAATTCACACGTGCTCTACAAATGTGCATCCCCTTTAACAATGTCTGCCACTGTTGTGCAAATGTGTGGTTTGAATTGTCTAGGGTTCAAATAAAGTTCACTGTGCACGAGTTACTTTTAGACATTGAAAATGGTTTAAAGGAGAGTCTGGTTCACTGTTGAATGTAGAGCGTGTGCCAGTTTCTTCCTCTGGCACGTGTGAAAGTGCACAGCATTGCACCAGCCATCTTGTAGTTCCTGGTGCTGTCGCCTTTCTACATCCCCAATCCCAGTACATTGACATGCTTCAGCTGGCACTTCAGCTGAGGTGTGCCAGCAAAGCGAGAGCCGCACATGGATGTGTCCCGTTAACAGTGCACTTTTCTGTGCATGTATTGAAGCAACATGTGGGAAATGGCTTTAGACAGCAAGAACTGGTTGGAGGGCTGTATGACTGAGTTGTATAAGGAGCATAGGCATAATATAGTTTATTTTACTGCAAAAATTAACTGGAATGCTTTTAATGATGATCGGATAAAAGGCTGCCTGAGGTCATGTGATTTTGCTATGCTCAGTGGTTGCAAATGTTACTTTGCTACAGGCCATGCAGCACAAGCTTCCAGACCTTCCCCGAGGAGGCCCGTACCAGGGCGGTGGCCAGTCTTCCATGGGTGGTGGCCCAGGCGGTGGATCTATGGGGCGTGGTGCCCACCCCGAGCACTTGTTCATGCCTCCGTACGCGCGCAATGGCGTGGCTCGGCCGCCCCCCGGAGGGGGTGGTGGTGGGCCTGGCCGGAGGCAGAGCCAGCCTGGCCGTGGTGGGGACAAGCCCAAGAAGGTGATCACACTGTCGAGCTCGCTCAACCAGGATGTCAAGCTGCATGCAGCACAGAACGCCTGGAGGCCCTCACACAAGTCGGCCGCCGATATTGCGGATGAGGAAGCTGCAGCAGAGGCAAGTGGTGTATTTCTCAAACAAGTTGGGCTGAAGGGGGAAAAGATCTTGCAATTGCCCTGGTTTTTCCATTTCTTATATATAGGGAGCAACAAAGCTCTTTTCTGTGCTTTTTGCCTCCTGTCAAATGCTACTAAGCCATTGCTTGCATGACAGTAGTAGAGTTGAAGCCATTTGTTTAGGCTTATATTAGAGTGCTATACACTTGCTGCTTTTATAAAATACCTACCATTTGGTGCAATAGCAGTTAGGTCAGGGATGCTGTGGCTTGGAAGCTTTACAAAAGCAAGGTCAGGATAACGCACAGCCGTTGCAATGCTGTTCCTTTCTGCCCTTTGTCAGGGCTCCTTGCGGCATTCCACATACATTAGCAGGATTGGCTGATGGAGAGAAATATTAACTGACAGAGAAGAGGAAAGCCTGTTGACTGCACCACAACAGACTCCCCTCCCCTGATTACTTTTAGAAGTGGTTATTGAGTCGGTGGTACTGATTTTGAGGAAGTCATATAAAGTGTTACAGAAGTGTGTTCTAAAGCTTACACTTAGTGTTGGTACCAAATAGTGGAATCAATGCGGTGGTTCGGAGTTGCAGCGCAGTAAATCAAGGCCTACCATAACCCATGGCTGGTAATGCGCAGGAGCTGTACCGGCGGGTCCGGGGCATCCTGAACAAGCTGACGCCACAGAAGTTCCAGTCGCTGGTAGAGCAGGTGCGGAACCTCGAGATCAACTCAGAGGAGCGCCTCAACAAGGTCATTGACCTGGTGTTTGAGAAGGCCCTTGACGAGCCAAACTTCAGCGTGCCCTACGCCAACATGTGCAAACACTTGGCCATGTTTGAAGTGCCCGTCACCAATGACCCCGAGGGGCGGATGGTCAACTTCCGCAAGCTGCTGCTGCTCAAGTGCCAGAAGGAGTTCGAAAAGGACGTCAGCGATGACATCCGCAAGGAGGAGCGCCTCAAGAAGATTCAGGCGCTCACCGACGAGGAGGAGAAGGCCAAGCTCATGGACGAGCTCCTTGATGACGAAAAGAAGTCGAAGCGGCGCTCTCTAGGGAACATTCGCTTCATAGGAGAACTTTACAATCTCAACATGCTGACGGCACCCATCATGTTCGACTGCCTGAGGCGGCTAATCAACTCCAACGATGAGGACTCGCTTGAGTGCCTCTGTAAGCTCCTCATCACGATTGGCAAGGAGCTAGACTCGGCCGCTTCCAAAGGAGCACAGGCAAGTAATTTTTCTCGTGTGCTCCTCTCGTGTAATGATCAGTAGGTTGTGCATTACTTGGCCTGCCCTGAAACAAACATTAACATAATTCAATGGAGAGCTGTCTAGTGGACTGTGCATTGAAGTTTTCATCGTTTCCAGGTTGAGGTACTAGTACAGTCTCTTTAGTGGATAGTGTCAATGCCAAATTTCCATTTACATTATAAGATCTACCCCTCCTGTTTGAAATCATAGCCTCACTGCCCACTGCAGTGCCATTGCAGTCAAGAGTTTATGCCCTATAAATACCCACAACTTTAGCAGGCCACAAAGGGCAGGTGCACTGCGTTTTTGTGGGCGTATAGCTTTCTGTAGTTATAAGGTTGTGACTGACTGCAGTCCGGTTTACCACGCCCCATAAGCTGTCCTCCAGTGGTCCTTGGGCTTGCATGGGCGTTTTGCCTTGCTGCCCAGGATCCTCTCCCAGCTTGCTGGTGTTTGAGGGGGTCTAGCGAGTCATGGTGTGGGAAACAAATGTATACTCTGGCCTCCAGCAGGCAGGCCCTCCCTCACCCACCTGTGTGATGAGTGGCTCGACCTGTGTGAAACTTTACCTGGAGGCCTACACTCGTTGAATTGCCTGCATTCCTGTTTCTTCCATGGCACACTGTACTTCTCTCTCCAGAGTTCTTTGTCTCAGCAGCTTTTGTCTCGCGACCAGGGTGACCGCGGGAATTTCGAAGCACAGGGAGGCAGCTCTCTTAAATTGTCATGAATACTCGACAAACTGAGCCGAAAAAATACTGCTCTTCAGAAAAGTGGAATGTTTAGTCCAGAGGATCTGTTCATATATGGTGCTCCATGCAACTTAATTCTCGACCTATCCTTATTTTGGTCTGAGCAATGCTAGAAATGTAAAAAAAAAAAAAAAAGTGGGCTTCGTTCATTTGAATGTCATTTTTTGCATCGAGTAACGTTGCTGGTTGGTTTTAGACTAGCTTTCGTGTTTATGACAAGTTGCGCCACAAAAATTAACATACGTAGGTTGATGTGGAAATTTACATAGAAGAGAGTCGTGGCAGCGTGCATGGATGTCGTGTTGCCATTTTGTTAACGGAACAAAAAATTTCGAACAAGGCGGAAAATGTCTTGCAATGAGCAACTAGAGCATTCGAGTGACTTGAAGGCAAGCCAAAATATGCTTATGCTGAACGGAAGTAGTTGGCTTGCTCTTGACCTCAGTTTAGAGTACACCTAAAAATGAATTTGTAGAGTGTTGTTCACACCCTGATTTCTCCTGGAAAAGCCCTCTCCGATTCGAAATTGACAATTGAGTTCCTATTGGTGTGTTTTTTTAGTTGTTGCCTTATCGATAAAGTTGCTGAGACAAGTTGATGATGGGCGTTGTATTTTTGCCTTTCGTTTTGCTTGAACCAGCACGCCTGACATTACTATGCTTGTCCAATTGCACCCTTTTTTTTCCCCCATATGGAACACTACCGAATAACTACCCCAGCAACGAAGGCTTCGATTAGTCCTGTGTAAAAACTACTACGAATGTCTTGTTTTATTGCATTACACAGACTCCATTGCTGTTCTTTTGCAAACGTTTAGTTTCTAGCATGAGCTCAGAGTTTGTGGACATCCAAGCATTCAGACACTTTTTAACCTTGATTTTAATGTATGCAGCCTGAACCTGTTGAACAGGCTAAGTAATTGGGCTCTTGCCACAGAATAACTCAAGATTAGGTTTTGAGTAAATGATTCATCAGTTTGTGTTCCTCATTAATGGAAGGCTTGTTTCTCGTGACTTGTACAGCACCCACGATTTTTGTTACGTTATAATTTTTCACTCTGTTGACAACTGGCTAACATATTATAAACTTTAAAGAGCAAACAAGTTTTCTTTTTTGTGCTTGGTTTTTGCGATTTTGTTGTGTTTGTTTATTTGCTTTCCCCTAACTTTGCACTTGCGCACTTGTTTTTTGTTTGTTTGCCTCCTCCCGCTCCCTCGACCCGGCCCCATCCGTAATCCACCACCTCGTACTCCTCGCACGCCGCTGCTACCTCCGTCGACGCGCAGGGAGGTAAGGTGAATCCTAAAATGCAGCTGGACGAGTACTTCCGCAAGATGGACAACATCGCCAAGAAGCGGGAAGTCTCGCTACGGGTCGTCTTCATGCTGCAGGACGTCATCGATTTACGCCACGTGAGTGTTAGGCTTTGTACATACATTGGTGTTATGACCTTAGCATAAGGTAAAATAAATGGATTATGGAGATGCTGCTGTGCCTGTTGCACAGCCACTGGGCTAGCTGCAGTGATTGTTAGTGCCCGCTTTGGACAATCTCTAAATTTATCGGTGGCTGTTCATTTTCTAATTTGTCGAATTTCATAAGGGGTGTGGCTGTGTCATCACGCCAGAGAGATGGCTGATGGGATGTCACCCGCCGTGGTTGCTCAGTGGCTATGGTGTTGGGCTGCTGAGCACAAGGTTGCGGGATCGAATCCCAACCACGGCGGCCACATCTCGATGGGGGCGAAATGCGAAAACACCCGTGTACATAGATTTAGGTGCATGTTAAAGAACCCCAGGTGCCTCATAATCAGATAAAACCCCATAATTTAATTTTTTAAATTTTAAGCGGATCGGACGTCCCCAACGTCCTATTTTTGAGGGGAAACCAGTGAGCAAGCGCTCTCCCCTAATGGAATCCAGTGCCAAGACTGACAGAATGGATGGATGGCAGCTGTATGAATGAGGCCTAATGGTATAACAAGACACATTGTGTGAGGCCATCTGCAACAACATTGCTTTTGGACTCAAATTGTCAGACTTCGTTACAGTGGAATCTCGTTGATATGATTCTGAATAATACGTTTTTTGGGATGTTTCTTCTTTTTCCCCGATAATGATTTGGTGGATAATATGTTGAATGATATGCTTTATTTTCTGGTTCCCATGAAGATGGTCTCAATGAGATTCCACTGTATATCCTATTTTCGTTGTAAGTGTACACGCTTATATCAGCTGGGAAAAAAATTAACCTCAGTTGTGTTCTTTGTGAAAGAAACTCGATTTTGCCTGACACCTCCAATTGGCCTGCTAATGGTATGATGAGCTCTAGCAGTTGACCTGTTTTTCGGCCATTACCCTGTGCAGAGGAAATGGATCCCTCGACGAGACGAGAACATCCCGAAGACAATCGACCAGATCCACGAGGAGGCTCAGCGGGAGCAGGTGAACGAGGAGCTGATGCGAGACACCATGCCGCGGCCAAAGCGAGGCGAGGACCGCCGCAAGGGCGGCCGTGCTGGCGGTGGCGGGGGCTTCGAGGACGGCTGGAACACAGTGCCCAGCAAGAAGCACGTGGACTTCAACAAGCTCAAGCAGATCAGCACCAAGCAGACCGAGATGGACACCATACAGCTGGGGCCCGGCTCTCGCATGTCCTCCTGGGCCAAGGGCAGCAGTGGCGGCGGGAAGTCCTCAAGCCAGGTACCTTTGTGGTTTTGTCATCAGTGTTGTGTACCATTTGTCCCAACATTCCTTCTGCTTGTCGTGTTTTTCTTTGTTTCGCATACGACAAATGTGGTGTTCGACCTTTTCTATTCTCGGTGAACGCTTAAGGTATCGAAATCGAAACTCTAGCTACGAGCAAAGCAGACGGCTGTTTGTTGCGTCTGCCTTTGTTGAAGGCCTGATCCGACGGCGCGAGCTGGCTTTTAAGCTGCACCATTATTCACAAAAGCAATCTTGCGCTATAATTTCTCGTAAAAGAAAATTGCAGCCCATCCTGATGCCCGACTATTATGGAATACGAGGGCAGGCATTATCTCTTGTCAAGTCTTACTTATTTAATAGAACACAAATTGTGAAAATTGACACCTTTACTTCTAAGGCTAGACCTGTCCATTGTGGAGTGCCACAGGGAAGTATTCTAGGGCCTTTGCTTTTTAATATCTATCTGAATGATATCGTCAATATTAACTCTTGGGCAAAGTTTATTATTTATGCGGACGACACGAGTATTTTTTTTTCCCTGGTAATAAAATTCATGTTCTTATAGAACAATGTAACAATGCAATGAAATCCTTAGAGGAATAGTCGAGAGTGAAGATAAATGCAAACGAAACAAAAGGAGTTATATTCAGGCCGAAAAACAAGCAAATACCTCCCCATCAAGATATTGTATTATACTCAAGGAGTATTGAAATAGTCGAGACTTTCAAATGTCTGGGTGTCATCTTTTCAGCGAACATGTCATGCGACAACACGTCAAATACGTTCTAAGCAAAATAAGTAGAATAACTGGTGTAGTAGGCCGTATGAGATACATTCTTTCCACACGCATTAAACTCTTGCTGTACAATTCACTTTTTCAATCACTTTTAAACTATTGCCAATTAGTATGGGGGTAACACAACATCCACCAATCTAGAACATATTCACCTGTTAGAGAAGTATCTCCGCCGCACATATAACGCTTCCTACACAGCATCGACAATAACCTTCTTTAATAACTCTGGTATGATCCCAGCTCACAATTTCTACAGATATCGTCTGAGTCTTGTCTGTAAACTGTAAATCCATCGAAATATCAGCAGCCTGCGTACTCTAGCCCAACTTCAGAGGAAAGCTCCAAATTGCGTTACAAGACACGTTAAGGATTGGTTAGTACCAACTATGGTACAACTATGGTTAGTACCAACTATAGTTCAAACTATGGGAAACAAAGCCTTAAATACATACCAACACTGTTACTATAATTTGATCTTTTTATGTCATCATCCAAGGAACTGAAACTGATGTATACGGTTTCGATGTAATATCCGGTAGTGTTATGTATCTGTGTATTTTGCATTTGTTTTTTGACATGAAGCAAAGTGTGAGTGAGAAACATGTCATTGAAGTTATGTATACAGCTATAATATGTATGTATATGTATGTGCGCATATGTTATGCTGCCTCCCTGCAGAAACGGGGATTGTAGACACGTCAAGCTGTTGAAGGATAGCTTTTTTTCTAAAGTCCCCCCATCTTTAAATCTACAGGATGGCAAATAAACAATTTCAATTTCAATTAGCCAGGGCTGATGGCAGAGAGCACTTGCAAACAAGATTGCGGACCGTTCTTAGTTAATCGTCGGGCTGGGCTGGTGGCCCGCTTTCTGCTAGCGTCAAGTCTGGGCTGAGCCGCCAAACTGCGGCACGCGCACATCCTGCTCAATGCATGCTAGCTAATGCATACCACCGCGCATGGGCCAAATCAATGCACCAAGCTGGCATCAAAACGTAGCTTCCTAATGTGCAAGCACTACAAAACAGGTCTGATGATACCGTATTTACTCGCGTAATGAATGCACCCCCAACTTTGCTACTGTGTGGTCCCACGATCGAACGGCCGTGCTATTGTTTTTCGGAGAGACTGGGATCTTTTACTCTCGCACATGTGTTCAAGGCAAGCGCCTTTAATCTCGATGCCTGTCCATGGCAAAACTATGACGAGAGAACACTGGCGGGAGGCATGCAGTAAAAACAGGCTGCACATTATCGTGGTCGCTTGGGACCTGACGGAAGCAGCGGCCGCATTAACGCTCAGCCTGTTCGGTGCCAGTGCCTGACGCCAGGTTCGAGAGAGACAATAAAAACGTTGATGAAGAGGTTAAAAAAAAACGCAATCTTGGTTAGTCTGTCTTTAAGGATGTCACTAAACAATGTAACAGGCTAAACAGCAACAACATTTTGGCCAAGCTTTAGTTGGGTAGGCATTCGGTGCACGCAGCCATCTGGGCTAATGACTGCCACCTTTTGCAGGAGCCTGAGGGACGACCATCCGGTGCCACAAATCGTTTCTCTGCCCTGGCGGACGCATCGTCCTACGACTCTCGGCGCGGTGCCCAGCGGTCAACCGCCTCAAGCCGGGAGTCCAGCCGTGGCCGAGGTGGGAGCCAGCAGCAGTCGCCCATGCCGTCGATGGGCGTGCGCAAAACACCGTCGCAGTCACGTGAACGGGACGCCGCTCTGGCTGCTGTCAAGAATATTGCTTCGTCCCATGCCCCTTCGGCAGCGGCTGCTGCTCCTGCGTCTACGACTCACGAGCCGGAGGTCGCCAAAGAGGACAAGTCAAAGGAGCCGGATGTGGTTCTCAAGGGACCATCCAACATGGACGAGGACATGCTGAAGGCGCGGACAGAGGCCCTGGTGGACCAGTTCCTGTGCAACAGCGACCTGCAAGATGCGGTGCAGAACGTGGTGGAGCTTGCGTCGCCGGGCAATGTGCACCAGCTGGTGTCTACAGCAATCGGCCACACGCTGGACCGCAACCCCGAGGCCCGCCGACTGACGGGCCAGCTCCTCAAGGAGCTGCTCAAGCGCAAGGTTCTCTCACTGGACGTCTTCACCAAGGGACTGCACGAGGTTCTGGAGTATGGCGAGGACATGGAGCTGGACATCCCCAAGGTGTGGGAGTATGTGGCCGAGCTGGTCTCGCCACTCTTCCTGGACCTGCTGGCCCTGCAGTACCTACGCGATGCGGCCGAGCCGCTGCGCCCCATTGGCCGGGCAGGGCGTATGGCTGCCTGTGTGCTGGCTCACCTTGCCAAGACCCTGGTGCGTACTGCTTCTTTTTGGGCATGGTGGCCCCCTCACCGCATGTGCGGCAGCAGAGTGAAGACTTGTCTTGCATTCGCAGGGTGAGGCCACTGTGGCCAACATGTGGAGGACAGCAGGCCTCCAGTGGAGCCATTTCCTGAAGCCTGGGGAGGATGCCGAAGCCTTTGCAAAGGCTAATGTATGTGTACCTGTTAGTCTTAGTTTGCTTGTTTGCGTTTATTGGCAGACATAGTGTGCTAGACTGCTCCTCCCTTGCATCTGTTGCAGGGTGTTGCCTTTACGTCGGAAGGAGTGCCAGCCACTCCAAGCGCAGGCAGCGGTGCACCCACTGGCCGCACTGGTGGTGGATCTGCAGCGTCCCTGCCGGAGCTGGAGTCCCAGCTCAACTTCCTGATCCGCACCAAAGGGGCTCCTTCCCCCGCCATCATTGAGTGGATCGAGGTGAGGCACTTGAAATGGTGGTTTTATCAGCATATATAAAAGGTGCCTAAGTGTGCACAGATATTCTTAAATATGTGCATTGATGTTCAAATGAATAATAGATATAGCATGCACTATAGCTTTTTTGAAAACAGTGCTTTGACTATTGCAGCATAGACTGCTTATAACGCAAGCTGTAGTAATCGGCTGATCACTGTAGAGTTGCATTGTGAGAAGCTGCAGAGCTCATGCAAGCTTTTTTGTATTTCTAAATGCATGCAGTCATGCATATAACAATATAATAATGCCACAAGATCTCGAATCAAAGCCCAGTTACTTGCAAAACACAGCTTCAGTGCCGTTTTGTATTTTGATACCTTTGTAGTACTGTGGGAGTGCTGTGAAACTGCTTGAAAATTCTAGATTTCACAGGCGTCATATGTAAAGCTAAAGCTTGCTTGCTGCTGCCATGCTAAGCTTTTGTCCTTCCATGTGTCCAGTCCAAGCTTGGTGAAGCTCAGACAAAGAAGCCGCCATTCATTCGTGCCTTGGTAACTGCTGTAGCCGAGAATGCCATCACACGTGAGTACTGTCTCCCTTTGGTATTTTGCCATTTGTCAATTTTCTGTAAGCAGCACAAGAAGCTTTTAGCTAGTGCTGCTTGCTTGGCGGATTCCCCGCTAGGTATAGTGTGTTCTAGCTGCCTTTGACCCCCTACACCCCATTTGCAGTACTTGGTGATGGCAATGCCGAACTGAAGGAGGACCTCATTAAGACATACTCCGACCTCCTGCAAAAGTACCTCAACCACGATGAGGAGCGTGAATTGCAAGCCCTGTACGCGCTACAGGCTCTCGTCAACCGCCTAGAGCACCCAAAAGGTGAGACCTGCCGATTCCATACCCCTTGCTTGGGTTTTTGCGTGCGCAAGGTTACTTTGGTATGCTATTCTTAGAATTTCCTAGTATGCACAGAGCACAGAGGGAAATCTGGCGCTGTTGTATGCTTGGGAATGCCGGTATATGGTGACTTCGGATTGGCATAGTTTTCGGAGGGCTAGGACACCTTGGACCTGGCTCGCACCGTTCTGCCTGTCATATTATTCCTTTCCTACTAAAACAGCATGTAAAGAGCTGTTTGCATGTAAAGGACTTGTGATTGGATGTACAATTTATGCCATAGAATTTCTCTGTTTATTATCAGCGGGCTCGCTTTATAACAGTTTGTCGTCTGTTCTTGCTTTTCTTCACTTGATTATGCATTGGTAGGTGAGTAAACTTACTTGAACGCTGTAGTATGGGTGAATGGAAACCTTCCATGAAGGTTTTGTTTCAAGAATGCATTATCTCTGTAGCCATATTCACTTTTAAGACAAAGGGTCATACAACACAAGCCATGCATGCCCTTATGCCGTTATTTCCATGACGGCACAGCACTTGTTAAAAAAACTCCCAGAGACGGTGCCAGATTTCCATCTAGGTAATACATGTATAGAGAAACCGCCTGTCAGGTCGCTGCAAACACTTCTCCCCAGAATCTCTCGCTTCATTGCCAACAGAAAGTTGTCTGCAACTGTGGAGTGGACATTCTGTGGTAAGCACTTTGGGCAGTTTCTTGATATGCAACCACCCAGAGAGATGGTTGTATTCTCTGTTTACTTTTTGCAAAGGATTAGTCTGAATTGGAGGATTCAGATTCATCATCAGCCTATATTTAGGTCCATTGCAGGATGAGTGTCTCTCCTTGTGATCTCCAATTACCCCTGTCTTGCACTAGCCGATTCCAACTTGCACCTACAAATTTCCTAACTTCGTCACCCCACCTAGTTTTCTGCCGTCCTCGACTGCGCTTCCCTTTTCTTGGTATCCATTCTGTAACTCTAATGGTCCACTGGTGATCCATCCTATGCATTACATGGCCTGCCCAGCTCCATTTTTTCCTCTTAATGTCAACTAGAATATCGGCAGTCCATTTGTTCTCTGACCCACACCGCTCTCTTCCTGTATCTTAACTTTACGCCTGACATTTTTCGTTCCATCGCTCTTTGTGTGGTCCTTGTTCTCGAGCTTCTTTAAGCTCTAAGTTTCTGTCTCATATGTTAGCACCGGTAGAATGCAATGATTGTACACTTTTTTTTTTTTTTTTTCGACAACAGTGGTAAGCTCCCAGTCAGGATTTGGCAATGCGTCCCGTATGCACTCCACCCAACTTTATCACCAGATTCACCAGAGTCAGATTCACCAAATGTTAGTCAGGGTGATAGCGCAAGAAAGAAAGCACGAAGACTTGTGCATACATGCAAATACGAAAAAGTTATGCCACCGCAGATCATTCATGTACCAAAGTGGCAATTGTGTAATGAGAACCTATCCTTTAAAAAGTGGTAGTAGTGTTTCTCTTCCTTTAAGTGTTCTTGGCCTTAACGTAGGCGGAAAGCTTGCCAGCTGGCCATTTTGTCCCATTAATTCCCCATGGTTTGCTTACCATGTGACAGAGCTTTTAAACCATTTCTATTTCCCCCAAGTGCTCAAAGAGCAGCTTTGGGAGACGATGTGGGCATGCCGTATTTCTTCTCCCTCAGTTGCCATATGTAAATCTGCTATCTGCATATGTAAACAGCAGCTTACTAGTAAAATGTTTTGGGAGAACTGTTTGCCGGCATCTTGCTCAATGCGAGTCCGTTGGTTGCAGGCATTCTGGTGCAGCTGTTCAACGCCTTCTACGACTGCGACCTGATCTCCGAGGACGCCTTCCAGCAGTGGGCCGACAGCAAGGACTTGGCCGAGCAGGAGGGCAAGGGTGTTGCCCTTAAGTCCACCACCTCCTTCTTCACCTGGCTCGCCGAAATGGAGGCAGACTCCGGCGAAGACAACTGAGGCGGCGGCCTTGCCACAGCCCCGCCATTGACCTCCTCCTTGACCACTGGACGCCAGCAGCAGCAGCAGCGGGTTGGGAAAAAGGGTAGACGACAACAAATGGCCCTTCTCGCACGCTCTCTCATTCCTGCTCCTCTCTCGGACCGTCTCTCTATCCCTTCTGGCCGGATCGGCGAGCCTGGCTTCCCCTACCACATCGGCCCAAGACTCGTGTGATCGATAGGAAAATGCGGTTCCTCCGGGGACGAGGGGGGGAAAAAAAAGGAAAGAAACAACAACACGGACGGATGATGCAAGGGAAACGAGCTTCGCACATGCTGGCTGGCCGCTGATGATTCACATCCCTCTCCCCATCCAGCTCTTTCCTGCCCTCTTTCCCCGCCTGTACTGCTTTATTCTGTCCTCCTCGCTGTGACTAGCTGCACTCAGGATCTTCCAGATGAAGAGTTTTTTGCTCGATCCGCGCATCCTCACTCCCGCTGCCGCCGCCTCATCTCCTTTCCTCCTGCTTCGGCCTGATCTTCGCCCAGCGGCCATGCGTACGATTGTGTCTCGGGGAAATTAGTGTCTGTGGGTGTGACGGCGGCAGTAGCCGATGATGACACATCAAGCAGCAGCAGTGATGAAGGACGTGACTTTATATATATTTTTTTTTCTTCTTGGTGACTGTGAACTCTTGCAACAAGGACAAGTGATAAAAGTGACTGAATACAACAATGCTTCACTTCATTTTTTTTTTCTCCCTTCTCCCTCTCTTGCAAGGATTCTCAAGAATGCCACCCCTCCGGCTTCTGAATCCCGTTGAACTCTTCAGCGGAGGGTGACCTTGTGCTTTTCTTATCTTTTTTTATGTGAACAGATTACGTTTTTTTTTTTTCCCCCGCTATTTTTGCCCACTTTGTGCAAAAGTGCCAGTTTTTTTGTGATGAGACTCGACTCTGCCTTGGAAACTTTCTTTTTAGGATTCTAGCAACCTCTTCAAGGGACTTGCTGCCAGGCATTTTTTTTTGCAAAGACTGGAAGCAAATGTTCTGTGTTTCATTTGCTGCAATCACGATTGCTTCCATTTCTTGGGTCTTTGTATTTTTTTAACCGACTTTACTAGACTTTTTTTCCTTTCCCTTTATTTTTTTTCTTTCTGGAATTTGTCTTGTTTTCTGTGCAAGCAAGCAAGAGGTACACCAGGCCTCTTGACCTGTGCAGACTAGACCTGCGTTTATATATATATATAACATATATATATATATACACACATATAAATATGAAATATATAGAAATATATTTGAATGCAGGAACGCGTCTTCTCTTGCGTGATGCATCTCAGTGTCTCAGCCATTTTTCTTTTTTGGAGCAAACGGACACTGGTTGTAGTGAGAAGCATTGCGAGACAGTTTGCATTTTTTTTTCCTAGGTTTATTTTTCTAGGTTTAAATTTCTTCCGGGTCAAGTCGCGACCGCACTTTTGCGGCACCGTGGATGGTGTGGACGACAGGAGATGAGAAAGCGACAGTCTTCCTTGGCAGAACAGTTTGACTTTGTTTTTTTGTCAGGAAGGCGTGTGGATTCTATCTCCTTATTTAATATAGTGAACAAAGTCTTCTACGGTGACGGTTGTTGGGTGTTCATGTGGATCGTTGTACAAGTGGAAAAAAGGATGGGGGGACAAAAAAAATATATTAAGGGAACCTTGTTTCCCACTGTAGAGGTTTTATGAGCATTCTTGCGCTTCGTGTGTTTTCTGTACGTGTGGAAAGTAAACAAGCACTCTGAATTCAGCGTGTATCTTTTTCCTGTACAAAAAAAAAAATGCACGTGATGCTGGAGTGAGAATGCTCACAGATCTCTACAGTTAAATTTTTTTTTTTTTTTTTTGGTTTTTGATTGTTGGGCCTCCCTATGTATTGTCCCCACCCCCTGACTCTACCGCTCTATTTTTTTTTTACATTTTTTTTAGCTAGGAAAAAAAATATTCAAATTAAAAACTGTTGCTGACTACGCCGCTGGAGAAGGCAAATGTCTCGAGAGCGAGGTACTGTTTGTAAAGGACGCTAGATTTTTTTGTACTACATAGTCTCTCTCAGAGGGAACAAAACGAAACAAAAAAGCAAAAAAAAAAAAGCAAAGGAGACCGTTTCGGTGCCTTTACATGTATTTAAGATGAATTTTTTTCGTTACTTTTTTTTTCTCTTTGAAGAAATGTTGGCGTGTGTGCGAGTGCATGACTGCAAGAAGCGCTTGCAACTTGTGCAGGGATGTTAGGACTCTTGAAGATGCAACAGTTTTTTTTTTTTTTCCTCTAACGAGAAATGATAGTGGTGCACATGATTGTGTGCGTGCACCACATGGGTGGAAGAGGGGATGTAAACGTGTACATAGAAAGTGGGGAACTGAAGACGTTCCACATCTATGATTTTGAGCAGCATAAAAAAAAGTGAACATTAAGAATAAACTTTGACTTACAGACTTTACATGTCGAAGTCTCGAACTCTCTCTGGGCCTTTTGGCTGCGTTCTGCTCTTGGCAATCTGTCATAGCAGATGCATGGCTGAAGGCCACGACTGTGACTATTTTTGTGGCGAGTAAGACAAAAAGCTGTTGCAAACATTTTGGCACGGATGTTTTAATGTTGGCATTAAGGTCTTTTGTTACGTAAAAAAAATATGAAGGTTGACCTCGTTAGGAGCTGGCTATAAGGGCCAGATTGATTAAACGAAAAATAATGGACTGCATAGTCCAAAGCAATGGACAGTCCAGTGGAATGGCGTGAATCACTTGCCATTCCACTACTGTGAAGGTGGATTGGCAGCAAAGCAGTTTCGCACACGATGCATAGAAGGTGACAGAGTTTAGGTCAAAGGTATGAGCAGATTTTATTTCTTACGAGTGGCAATGGTGGTCTTGATCGGCGGCATACATTCATTTGGAAGACTACCACCACGTTGGGTGGGGGGGGGGGGGGAACGACGGGAGAGTGGAAGGAAACTAGGCACGCAAGTGCTTGGAACGCCGACGAAAGAGACATGGGTTGCACAGCGGCAAACTTAAGAAACCGTTATTATCTGAGAGTCTACCGATTTTGAAAATGGTGCCTATTGGTAACTTTTCTACTGAAAATGCCTATCGAAGTGATAAATATAAATGCATAGGTCACTAGCCATAGTCACCTTTGCTGTGAAAAGTACATCAGCTTGTTGAACAAAGAAAACCACGCTGCTGAACAGAAAGGTAATCGCTCGAAAGCAGTCCATCAGATTGTAGTTACCGAAAGGCGAAGCATTGATAGCGATAGCAAAAAATGAAAACTACGCAAAGCAAGGCTTGTTGTTTTATTGGCTGTATACATTGCAGTAAACATCTGCTTGCTTGTTAAAAAGCATGGTGTCAAGCGTGCACAGGCAAACATGAACAGATCTCGCTCAATGACTGCAAACACTTTGCATTATGGGACTTCCAACATTCTATAGAGTAATAGATGGTGCAAATGAAGCCACTTTGCGGAGGGCTTGCCTTCCCCTCTAGTGTGCGCTTGATCACCTGGCAGTTAACTAGGTTTGCTTGTCAAAGGTTGTCCTGTGAGTAATGGCCATCCTAGGCTTTCCACCCAAAAACTGGGCACATGTTTCTCGCGTCATCACACGATTATGAACAAGTGCCCACTGGAAAGTCTGCAGTGTTACTGTATTAAGTTTCCCTTGCCTAAATCTAATTTTCGGTATCGAACTCTGTGCAACAAATATGATGCATTGGTCATTGCGGGGCTAACTATGTCACGGCAACACAAAATACATCCGCATCACAATAGCAATTGCACAGTTCTCTGCTGTATTGGCTCTAAGTAGTCTTGCAAACACTACAGTTCTAGTATTGTATTGTCACCATATCTATATCTATGGCCCCTTTGTGCTCCCATTGAGCACTGTGAATCTCTCTGTGGCATGCGAGGTGCACAACAGGTCAGAGGACACGTGCTGGACATGTAGCAATAATATCACGTTTTGTTTGCATAGTGGTTGATGGGCCTGAGCCATGCGAAAGATGCAGGTATCTTTGGACCACATGGTGAAGCTCTCTGCATTGTCTGAAACGGCAACTGAAGCCTTCTGGCTGTGGAGCTGTTGCCCATGTTTTGATAGCGCTCATTGCAGCATAAAGCACAATGAAATGCTTTTGCAAACATCTCAAAATAGACACAACCAGCCCCTACTCCCTCTAAATTTCTCAAACGTCGAGCCTTGCAGGCTCGACAAGTATAGTTATGCTATGCATCAATTATAGTACTTGCAGTGAAGGCAGAGTGATAGTGGCAGATTAGTGGGGCTCAATAGACCAATCTTGGGGTAAGCTTCACTGTGCCCCTGCTGCCTCAGAGGCTGTTGGCTGTTCTTTTTGACTTAACGTCAATATTAGAATCGGTGAACTTGTTGATCGATGGATTTGATGTTATCTGGTAGATGATTCATCGCAGCATAAGGAACCCAATGACCAGAAGCATACTGTGGCCTGTATGTTAGAGCACCATGAAGATGATCTACCAGCGAAACCCTCACGGTTGCTGCAAAGCTAAGCTTGGTCGGAAAAGCAGCAATGGCTGCAGGTGTTAAGCCACGTGAATAAGCGACATAGATGTGCTGCTAGAAGTGTGGCATGATAGCTCCTTTCTTGTTTCAACAGCCGCATCCAGTGGAGGCAGGTGATGGCCTGGTTGTGTTGTAGTGATACATAGGTTAAGCTAGAATTGCGCGACGTGAGGAAAGGCAGGGATAGTTAACAGTTAAATTCTACACTACACTGGGCAGTGGGGACAAGAAATACTTGTGATGTACACTTCCAATTACGTTTAACTATACGCTGCCACAGATTGTTAAAAAAATAAAATTGTGAGGTTTTATGCGGCAATATCGTGATATGATCATGAGGCACATCGTAGTAGGCGACTCCCGATTTTAACCACCTGGGGTTCTTTAAAAGGGCCCTGAACCACTTTTTATTGAAGTGTAGAAAGGCACTTGAAGTGAAAATTGGCCATTTCAGAAATACTCTGTCGCCAAAAGTACTTAAAGTGCATTCAGAAAAGTGGAGTTTTTGGCAATCAAACACTGCCTCCGCTGTGCTCCCGTTCCTTCGTCAATGCCTTGCACTGTGAAGGCTACAGCCGAGTGGGGCATGGCCACAACGCTCCACCTTCGAAATGTCACCGTGGCGCGCAGTTCGAATTTAGTTTTGCATGTTAGCGTAGACGCCACAACTTCCAATTTTGGTGCCTACAGTGCGCTAAACGTAAGCCAAACACAATTGTCCTCGGCAAGCCGCAGTGCGCTTAGCCAGTGGACTTGTGGCGGCACCCCGCGGCAGCCGTGGTGTTGCCAACTGCAGCGACCAATAGCAGCCGCGTATGGAAATGTGCATTGTTACGAAATTAAGCATTCTGAAAAGCGTGAGGATTAAGGCCTCTGTTGAAAAGAGAGTGTTAGAGAGAAAGGCGACTTCGCTCTCCACTTGGGAGCTCCAGGCACTGCGTTCGACAGCAAAAATTGGCTGAGATGTTCACGGCAGTGTATGCAACCCGCAGACTATCTTATTTCACCAAGCTCGAGGGGTGGTTCGGGGCTCCTTTAATGTGCGCTCAATGCACGGTACATAGGCGTTCTTGCTTTTCACCTCCATTGAAATATGGTCGCCGGGACTAGGGTTTGATCGCGTGCTCTCGAGCTTAGTGGTGCAAGCACAGGTTGTTAGTAACCATGAATCTGTTTACTTGTGAATGGTGCAGCATCATTCACCGTGTGCAGCAAAAAGCAGTTGTCGAGCTAGATATTGCCATGTTGGAGTAGTGTGGATGCAGTTTAAAATTTATACTGCGTATTGCCTGTAGAAGCATTAAAGGCTGTTGATATAGCTAAATTTTCTAAGTGAATCGTTCTGCTTCTAAAGGTAGACACTCGGAGGTATTAAAAAAATTTGCTCAATGCGCACATTGCTACTGCGGACTTTGTTAAACCACGTAGCGTGCAAACAAAGGTCTTCATAGTTCTTAGTTGGCATACAATGGGCATTTCAGATGAAGCTTTGTCATGGCAAGCAAGTTTCACTAATATAGTTAGATCTTGTGTGTTTGACCAAAATCGAAGGAATCTGATATGAAATTCTCAAGTACTTTAAATTGATTGAATGTACAATGGCAACTGCAATTTTTGCCGACGTATGTTGGTTCTATATAATAACTTGGTGCCACTGCTGGAGGGGCAGGTCTGTATAACTGCCTAGTCAGAAATATGTGGCTATGAAAAATCCGCTGGTGCCCTAAAGGGAGAAATTGTAAATGAGCCCTAAAATTTGAGCATTTTACTATAATGTTGTAAAGGTTGGCAACGATGGTACAAATATGTGAAACCAACTAGGCCGAACCTCCATCCTCGGGGCAGCATGCTATTGGACAACTCTAGTTTCGGCCATTGTTCAGTCGGCATGTGCTATGCTATCGTATTCGCTTAGTCGAGAGCCACTGCAGATTAATGCACTCGTGTAATAGCACGAAATTTTTTTTTTTTTACTTTGTTACTGTTAAAATCAAATGCTGCAGTGCATGATGTAGTGCGCAGTAGTAGTGGTAAGTGATCAATACCACAAGATGAGAAGAAGCACCTGCATGCAAATGTACCTCTAAGCAACAGATTTGAACATAATTCTTTTTTTTTTTTTTGGTTTTCTGCTAAAGCGACCCAGATAAACCCAGAATGTCTGGAGTGGCGCCTTGCTGCTACCTTGGTCATTGGCAATGGGCTCACCTTCTTCCTCCGAAGTACTTGCCCTTAATATCTAGTTCATTTGTCTCCTCAGTTAACTTATTTATTTATTTAAAAATACCTTACAGGCCCAAAGGGCATTGAGTAAGGGGGGGGGGGGGGGGGGTTACTTAATACAATGAAAGCACACGCAAACTAGTATAGAACAGGGTTACAATGCAAGTGAACATCAAAACACAACGCAACAGAGTAAATTGCAAAATGTAAAAGAAGTTTCCAACGCAAGTGAAGAAAAAAATATGCTGCACAACAGAATACGTTTCCGAAATAAGCACTAAAAGAGCATTTGAGTGCAAGTGATGAAAAAAAAGACTAACAAAAACGCAACACATCGCAAAATAAACAAAAGAACTTAAACGACGAGACCATGTTACAGCACTATTTAACAGAAAATATGTACCTCAGGCTTCTGACGAAATGTGTTAAAGGTTATTATCACAGGCGATATCATCGGGAAGATCATTCCACATGCGGATGGCTTGTGGAAGTGCGGATGTGTTAAAAGCGTTCGTATTGCCAAAGATGTGCATGAAGCTGAGGTGATTATGTAGCCTGCGTGACGTGAAAAGGGGGCGTTCAAGGTGTAACGAGGCTATTTTATTGCTGTAGACGTACTTGTGAAACAGGCATAGGAGAGATATTTGACGGCGGATGGCCAATGGTTGAAGGGAATGATCAAGTTTAAGTTGAGTCACACTCGAATGATTGTCATAGTTCCTTGAAATGTAACGGGCGGCTCTGTTTTGAACTGCTTCAAGCATGTTAATTTGATAATGAGCGGAAGGGGACCAAACAGATGAGGCATATTCAAGTTGTGGGTGGACGAAAGTTAAATAGGATAATTTGCGAACGTTTGAGGGGCAATGACGGAGGTTTCGTCATAGATACCCTAAAGATTTTGAGGCTTTCGCGCATGTAGCAGTGATGTGTTCAAACCAGGAGAGGCCTGGTGTAAGGTAAACGCCAAGATATTTATAACATGATGCCCGCGAAAGCTTGTCTCCCTGTATGTGGTAGGAAAAAATGGAAACGTCACGCTTACGTCCGAAAGAAATAATGTTACATTTGTTAGTATTTAGGGTCATGAGCCAGGTGCTACACCAGATAGAGATAATGTTGAGATCGTCTTGAATGATCAGGTGGTCGTCGTGACTGTTTATTGCTCTGTATAACACGCAGTCATCAGCAAAGATTCTAATACTTGATATGTTATTTGGCATGTCATTTATATAGATCAGGAAAATAAGCGGGCCTAGAACGCTGCCCTATGGAACGCCAGAAAAGACGTAGGAAGAGTGAGAGGAAGTATTAGTAACAATCGTGAACTGTTTGCGAAGTGAAAGGAAATTCCGAAGCCATATTAAAGTGAGAGAATCTAATCGAATTTGATGTCTAGAAGTTCCAAATGGCATCCATACGAGCCTTGCCCCCAAAAGTTGGTGAAATCAATTCTTTTTAAATGCCCAAACATTCAGATAAATCGATGGGTCACTTTTAAAATACTCTCCATTAGACGCAGTACACTGGTGCCACCTCTTCGCCTATTGCTGGAAGCACTCTTGGTAGTCTTCTGTTAAGTGCTTCAGCAGTGATGTTTTCTTTCGAATTGCCGTCACATCCTCGAAATGCTGCCCCCGGAGCAGCAGTTTGCATTTGGGTAAAAAAAAGCTGCAGGGGGGTATATCCGGCGAGTAGAGAAGGTGTTCCAGCCACAGTGGCCAAATTGCGTGCCAAAGCTACCAATGCAGAGTGCACAGGAGCATTATCATGGCGCAGAATTTGGTGCCCATCTTTCGACAAATTTGGTTGCATGCTGGGCACACAATCCTTCAGACACTCCAGGACCTTCACCTAGACAGCTGCACCGACGTGAATGAAAAAAAAACAACACACGACTGACTTTTGCGTCATTCTTTTATTTTTTTGGCCTTGGCTCATCATTCTTTTTCCGCTCCTTCTCTGCAACTTCAGCTTGATGTCGTATTCGTAACTCCAAGTATCGTTGTGGGCGACAACCATTTGCAAGAATTAATCGCTGTCGTCTGAAGTTTTCCAATCAATAGAACATTCCTTTTGTGACAACTTTTGCTTCACAGTCTGCAGTTTCGGCACCATCTTGGAGCAAGCCTTTCTTCATTTCCAAATTTTAAATAAAAGCCTGGTAAATGGATGAGTTGCTCAAGCCATGCACTTCTTCCATCATTGTAACAGCCATTCGGTGGTCACCGAGCTCAAAAGAATGCACATGATCAATGTTTTCCTCTTCACACAAGGCAGAGTGGCATCCCGATCTTGCATTCTCCTTGGGGTCTTCAAGGTTTTTCCAAAAACGCTGGACCCACTTGAACAGTTTCTTTTTCCTTTAGGGCATCCTTTGCTTAAGCCTTTTGCGACCTTTGGTGAATTTTCACATCTTTCATGCCAAATTTCAGAAGAAATTTTCTATTCATTTTTTTTTTTTTTTTGTCTGTTGGTCAATCTCCATTTTGACGAACTAAAAATGGGTTGCACAAAAAGTGCACACATAAAATTTTGCCTTGCGATACAGCAGTCTGGCTCGTATTAGAGGTCAGCCGGGTCCTTTTGAGCGGAGAGCGTAAGAGAATGGCGCTGCTACACCCTCTCGCACTTTTTGCCCCCTGCATGAATTTTTGGTACAGACCCTGTATGTCTCTACAGGAGAACTGCAATTTTGAACATAACACACTGAAAATTGGCTGCATTGGAACTACATGGAAGTTCATATGTGCAGTGTATAAATTCTAGCAGCCATGCTAAAGCTGATGATGGCAATATCACCTGTTCAAATTATGGGGCATGGACCTGCTACTAGAGCAAGGAATGTTGGCACAGCAAGTATATTTCATTTCATGCCATTTAGTCTAATGCAGAAAGTTTTAAGTGGGCTCTTTCAGCATGCTAGAACCTAAATAATCTCACCCCTTCCAATTTGTTGGCAGAGTTTTTACAGTCACGGCAGAGCGGGCTGGACCTTGATTTCCAGAACGGCTATTCACCACACGAAGGCACTTTCGAGCATGTTTTGCACGGCACAAGATCACGAAAACGTGTTTATGAAAGACAATACAAAGCTTACGGTCACCCCTTAACTAATGTCGCATAAGGTGAAAGGGTGCAGCAGGAGAATCTGGAGGGTTTATATAGAATGCACAATGCTAGAACAAAGTCGAGTGAACCTAATCGGTATGCCTGGTCCAGGGGGAAAATGAACTCGCGTCAGCAAGTCTGGCCGCCGATTCTCTTGCAGGAGCATTCTAAAAAGGCCTACGCATATCTGCCCTTTATTCTCTTCTACAAACTAACTTTTCAAGCTGTTTTGTGCGAGAAAGTTTATTTTCTTGCAAATTTACAAATCAATATTTCAAATAGTGGCCATATTTTGTAATGGTTCTTTCTTTCTTCTCGTACGTCGCATAAAGTGGCCAATCATGGTGGCATGGTAGCATCAGAGTCATTGTTGAAGTGTTAAAAAAAATTGGAAATGGACTGTTACAACAAACAGGAACAGATGTGGCATGCACCAATAGGGTTGAAATAACGGTGATATGTACCCAGAAGGTGATTCACCAATTATCTTGTATCTTGAGGAGATGGACAACCATGCCTTCATGGGTCATGCACAATATTTTAACGGGTCCCCAGCTGAGAGGGGTACAAGGGCAGCTGTGCAAGCATTGTTGCCAGTGTGCCCCATCATTTAAAAGACAACCACCAATTTATTAGTGTCCTGAGGCTGCAATTGGACTATGAAAAATGCCATACCAACGAGCTCCGGAGGAACCACCTGGGTGTCTGGGATCCTTTAGCGTCCAGAGACTTCAATCCGAGAAAGATAATCATTTTTCACGTCTGTTGTTATTACTTACAGGCATGTTACGAACATGAAAAACCCATCTTTTGTTTGCATGTCACTGTTGGAAGCCCGAAGCGGCACCACTATGAACATGGACGAAATAACTATCTCCTCATGTTTGATATGGTAAAAACTTCTCTTTGAATAAGCGCAGAGATGAAGATGCAACATCATGTAGTGGGCTGCATCCTGGATTTTCATGTCGCTTCGCGATATTGGAAGCACGCTTCATGCTTGCATTTTATCGTCTATGACGACACTGCTGCCTATGTCAAATTGATCTTATTTTCTGAAAAGTCGGCAGCGAGATCAAACCGCTTTCTTACATTTGCTCATGCATCTGACATATCTGAGGTAAATATGTCGCATAATTGCTTGATACTAGTTAGATTTCAGGACGACTGAAGGCAATGTGCAATGTGTCAAGGATAAAGCAGTTCATTATCGTTCGCAATTCAAGGAGTCTCGGGAAGTTAAATTAAGTATGCTTATGCTCAAGTACGAAATCATTTTTTTTCCCCTCAATTTATGATCTCGTGTGCAGCAACGGAATGCCATTCTGATGTTCTCGCAGCACATTCGGGCACTAGTGGCAAATTTCTTTCTCGTAGCCTCGAAATAAAACTGATTTGAGTCGCGTGAACACAAACAAGATAGTAGTCATTTCTTTCCCTCGGGCAACAGCACGGCACATCAAAATTTAACACATTATAGGTAAACACACACATGAAGGTTTAACGAAACTACAGTCCATTAAGCAAGGTTACAAATTTTTAGATGCCATGTATAGTTAAAGCAGTGTTGCAAAAATGAAAAAGGTACGTTCTACTAGATATAGGTAGCCCTTTAAAACGCAACCCTGGCAATTTCTGGAAAGCTATGGAAGTTTACAAAGGTTGCAGTACATGTTTAACGGGGCACTTAGGTCACGTGAAATAAAAGCAACTTGCAGTTGAGTAGCATTTGAAAAATAAATTGATTGAAAAAAAGATTGGCATGTGTCGTTTCCATCAGTCTTTGAAGGAATTTTTTTACCGGACACTCCACATTTGCCTTTCATGATGCTGGCACATGAATAGCAGTGCTAGTGTGAATATTTTCTGAAGCTGTCTTTAAATAAAGTATGCAGGGCACTGACTGCCACAAGTGAATGCGTTCATTTTAGCTCCTCTTATAAACAGCTTAGCAGCAACCCTCATAAACAATCTTTTTCTTTTCTTTTAAGCTAGTTGCGTGCAACAAGACATTAAGAATTTATTGTGGTTGAGCACAATGGCCCTAAACATAACTATTAGCTGTCCTAACCTGATTGCAATCCCTGTTTAGGCAGGCAAACTACATAGTCCTGAAACTTGCCAACGGTTTTTAAAATTCATCCCCAAAACCTGTCACGAGGCATTTTGGTGTATAACAGAGGCATTGTCCCACAGTTTACGTGGAATTATTTCTGGGAAACTAAATATAGAATGAATTTCGCCTCAAGTTCGCAGAATATCTCGAAGCCATTGATAATGAAATTTCTAAAAAGTGGGCATTCCTTGAGCATTTACTGGTTTTGATTCCTCAATTGTAACGCAAGTTACTAGTCGGAAGAATAATTAGTCGTATTTTTTTTTACCTTATAAGTGCCTACCACACAATTTCTGCCAACACAAAAATGAACCCCTTCTCTCTACTGCACTGTGTTTAATAACTCCATGAACTTGTGCAAACTGCTAACAATTCGAATTTCACAACTTCACAATCTCTTCAACTTCCTAAGCCTTGAGTGATGTGATATCTCTTGCGCAAGCTTCTGGTTAATGCTTTAACTTCTCCCCTCGGTGTGACCAAAGTTGCGATGAATGCAATCAGCCGTTGTGCACAACCTGGCAGCAGATCTGTAACATCCAAGGGGCCAGGTGAATACAAAAGAAATGCCAGTTTATTGACATGTGAACTCTTTGTGACAGAAGAGAGGATGTGATGTTCACTGGGAGCCAGTAGAGAAGAGCGCGAGCAGGCCTGCAGCGCCTCCGACAGACAGAACATAGTTCCTGTCGGGCAAATGTCAAGGATCAAACAGTTCATCACCGTCCATAATTCATCATCATCATCATCAGCCTATATTTATGTCCACTGCAGGACGAAGGCCTCTCCCTGCGCTCTCCAATTACCCCTGTCTTGCACTAGCGTATTCCAACTTGCGCCTGCAAATTTCCTAACTTCATCATCCCATCTGGTTTTCTGCCGACCTCGACTGCGCTTCCCTTCTCTTGGTATCCATTCTGTAACCCTAATGGTCCACCAGTTATCCATCCTACGCATTACATGGCCTGCGCAGCTCCATTTCTTCCGCTTAATGTCAACTAGAATATCGGCTATCCCCGTTTGTTCTCTGATCCACACCACTCTCTTCCTGTCTCTTAATGTTAGTTCTAAGATTTTTCGTTCCATCGCTCTTTGTGCGGTCCTTAACTTGTTCTCGAGCTTCTTTGTTAACCTCCAAGTGTCTGCCCCATATGTTAGCACCGGTAGAATGCAATGATTGCACACTTTTCTTTTCAACGGAAGTGGTAAGTTACCAGTCAGGATTTGGCAATGCCTGCCGTATGCACTTAAACCCAATTTTAGTCTCCTGTAAATTTCTTTCTCGTGATCGGGGTCCCCTGTGAGTAATTGACCTAGATAATTCAAGTGTTCCATATTCGATTTGCTTCTAGCACCATTCAATTTGGTTTCAACAACTGCTACCATCTGCACACCCCTAACAACTCCAAGCTCGGCAGCAGGGCAAAGACTGGGAGGATAAGCACGTGAGTATTCAAAATAATAATTGATCTAGACTGACACTTATAATTTCCTTTAGTGACCCTCTTAAATGCATCAGCAGAAAAACCATCCTGCTTTTGATTAAAAAAATAGCAATATCCATACTCCGTTTCATACATAGCAGGCAGTATTACGAAGGAACTTCTCTCGGTGCATGCGTGCAAGCCACAAAATAGTGTGTCACACATGAAAGTGTGAGGCTTAATTTTACAGCAATTCAATATAACATTAAGCCTCAAGATAAGCATATTGATTACATAGAAGGCATCGCAGATCTGAACCTATTTAGCATCGAACAAATGGAGTGCATGTTTTGGCAACCAATGCACCACGTAGTGTAAGCACAAGAATGCACGAGTAATACATGATTTGGCATAACCTTGCATCCACAAGCGGTGATGTATGAATTAGTTATTCCATACAAAGCTTCACAGGCCAGAACAACTGCACTGCGAAACAAGCTAAGTGAGACTTCCATAACCACACTAGTTGCGTAGTATCTGCCGCATTACCTTCCAAGTATGAAATGGAGTACAGAGAAAATAGGCCACAATGATTAGGATATCGCGGCAAGTCATGTGGGACGGGTAGAATTTTTCTTCAGATTGAACTGATAAGATGGCAAAGGATACATTGTCGGGCTGAACGCTCTCAAAATGTAGAAGGACGTCACAATGATGAGCGCCAGGAAGAGGGCGTTGTTGTAGAAGATGGAGAAAGTGGTTGCCTCGTAGTCGGCCACCTCGTTTTTCTTCCACAATATCCTGCACGTAAAAGCACACAAACAAATACACAGGTGGCCCAGGAACCAACCACAAGTGGGAGCAAAATTCAGCTATCGCTGCTGCTCTAGGGCTCTGAAAGGTGAGATAAGTTGTTTTGGCCCGTGTCATTCTCGCAGCACATTCAGTTTGCGAGACAAGCTGACTTTGGAGTGTGGTGTGTAGGCTTGAAAGTTGTGTTTAGGGTCTATGAGTGGGAGTGTCAGTCAGCAACAGAGACACTTAAGTAATTGTGGCGTGGGTCTCCGCTGTCTTCTGCAACGTGCCACGGAAAAACACAGGAGCGCGTCTGCTTCACTAACAGTGTTACAGAAGTTCCGTAGGCTTTGCTCTTACGCACATCTGCAGCACACACTTCGGGCGGCTCGTAACAATGCAAGTTCAAAGCTCGTGCCTATCTGCTCCGGCGAGTTGATTGGAGGCGCAAAGCCAGATGGCACAACATGGCTGCACTTCTGGCTTCAAAAACGTGACGTCAGGGGCTCTCCTATTTTGTTTTTTTCCTCCATGACTAGTACTACACAGGCCACAACACCGTAAGAAATAATGCCGATCCCACGCACTGTGTGAATTGGTGTAATCGAAGCTTTGGTAGACCGGCAAAACGGAATGGACCATCACGAAAAGAGATGCGCAGTAGACTTCAACGACAAACGCGCCCTGAAACTGTCGGCCCAGGTGGCGGTGAAACACGACACAGCACTGACAGATAGCACAGCATCTAATGGGTACAGGCTTGCGCACGTGAAACCTGACATACACACCAGTCATCTCAAACAGCTACTTGGCATTGGCACGAGAAAAGTATGCATGCGGTTGTGGCCAAGTGGTTGGAACGTCAGGCTGCTACGCCGGAAGACGGAAGTTTGATCTCGCCATTGGACAATCAGTCCTTTTTATTTTCTGTGTGTGAGCTATTCCGCAGCAGCAGCCACTGTTAGCAAAATCCAGGAGCTTTTGCTGAAAAAGCTTAAAAAATTGCATAGCCTAGATGTTTCAAACACACTGGCCACGAGAGAAGTAGAGCAAAGAGAATGTAGAATGCTAGATCTGATCGATGCTAGTGTCACAAGCGAACACTCGTCATCCCTCGAATGCTATCGCTATCGAAATTGCTGAAAATAACTTAAGTACAGCCAGCACAACATTTTTTAACATTCAGAATTTTTTTCCCATCTTTTTGTATTGTTTTACCACTGCCTAAGAAACCCAAAAATATTTATTATATTCGGAGTACCACATCAGTATAAGATGGCGTCATGTCCTATATATAGGACACTAGGGCTTAAAGGAAAGCAATTCGAAGTATTTCGAAGTTGCATATTATTCTCAGCTGTATCAGATTTAAATGTAGAAAAACTTGCATGATGGTAATTTGACAGTGGTTATTGTGTGTCAAAGGCCTCAAAAATATTCTTCCTGCTCATTATAACGCCTCTTCATTACTCTTGAATGGCCTCTATCTACTTGATAGTCGCCTTTGTCGGATGTATTTTCGTCATAGATAGCCAATTCTTCTACTGTACAGAAATTACTGCTCCCCAAGTCTGCAAAAGCAAACTATATCCCGCTTTTCATCGTCTTCTACCTCCAACACCCAGACTTCCTTCATCGTTGCACTTAACGGCCTCCATCTACTTGATAGTCACTTTGTAGGATGTATTTTAGCCATAGACAGCGAATTCTTCGTCTACTGTGCAGCGATTACTGCTCCCTTAGCCTGCAAAAGCAAACTGTATATCCTGCTTTTCATCGTCATTGTCTTCTACCTCAAATACACACACTTCCTATAGTGGAGCAAACTTATTTGGGTCCTTGATACACAGACATTTCGCTATAGAAGTCCCTTTACCCCTGAATACAGCAGTTCAGGCTGACTTAGCGCCTCTGGCATAACAACAAAAGAAATCGGAAGCTGTTACAAGCACAGCATCTTCATGGCACATTCAACTTATGTAGTGCCTTTGACAACCACTGAGCCCTGGTGTCCTATATTTAGGACACACAAATCATGGCGTGCTGTGGGTTATGTGCAAATAACAGGCAAAACTTCCCAACGTAAATACACCCCTAAGCATATCAGAAACACACAAAATTATGATCGCTACTCAGACAATTGATATTGACTAAAATATTATCAAAAGACGTGCATACTGCCGCAGTCACGTTTCTTACCTTCCGCAATTTTGATTTTACCTCTAGGGCTTTCTGAGGGAGACAAGGATGAAACTGTCGTGTATGCTGGGGGAGGTGTATGGAGAATAGCTGAAATTCTTTTTTGAGTATGGTAACCGTTTGGGCATCACGATTTAGAACTTCTAATTTCTCTTCATGTCCTTTTTATAGGACACCAGGGCCGAAAGGGTTAAGACGCTCTACCTGTCAACCAGCCACAACACTTGTAAATATATCTGTTCACTGTATTTAACACGAACGCATTATCACAAACAGCGATTAACTAGCAATGATGTCACTAACTTCTAGAATCAGATGCAAATTATTTATTACCTCTCATCCTTTTCCTTCTTGGACATCTTCTTGTCGTCCGAGAGTTTCTTCATGATTTCTCGGTTGACAGCATCCTCCCTCTTGGGAGCAACTCTGCGGAACAAGAATTGAAACAAGTTCAGGAATTGAAATAAGAAACCCAGCCGGCACACAAATTACGGACACCGTGTCCAACTCTTACTGATACAATATGCAAATAACCTACTTGTGCTTGAGGACGAACTTGACGTTCTTGTAGGCGAAGGCGATCAGCCATGTGCAAGCGATGGTCATCACCGCGAAGATGATGGACGACTGGTACAGGTCCATCTGGTGGATTCTCCAAAACAGCCCTGGGTGCAGACATCGGCATTAGCATTTCGTGTAGAGGCAGCAATGAGCGTTCTCGACTACTTGGGGCAAGCAGTCTGTCGAGGAGCGACTGCAAAATCCGCCGCCAGTGTTAAGCGCAATCCGCAGTTAAGGGGCAAATTCAAGCTTCCAGGACTTCATTACTTCAAAACCGGCTTCCTTAAACCGTGCACGAACACGCCTGTGTGCGCAGTGACAGATACTTCTCCTTAGTTACACACCGAAACAACGCCAGGACAAACTAAACAGTCACATAAATACAGAATGTGGAAGCGACAAAATTTTTTTCACAAACTTTGTAGACATCTTAAAGCCGACAGAAAGGAGACCATTTCTCAGTGAGGAGGCGTAAAATAGGTGGTGTGTACCGAGTTGTTTGTGGCACATGTTGCCGCTACGGAAAGCTTGTTTTGCAAGCATCAAAGCGAAGCGGAATGATTTTCCACTCACATATTGGTATGGAGGAGACGATGAAGGCGTTGCCGTAGAACAGTGCGGACGACTTGGTCGACACGTTTCGGCTGAAATCTTGAAGCAAAAGCTCCTCTTCCTTCGTTAGCTTCCTACCGCCTGCCATGTTTGCGACCGGAGAGACTCGCGAGGTCGCTGACGTCTCCGACGCGTGGCCGGTTGCCGACCGCGACGGCACCAGCGGCGTGCTAGAAAAACGTTTCTTTGATTGTTTTACCGCCTTTCGTAAAAACTATTAATTTTATTTGAAAGGTGCAGAATGTTAGGTCTGGTTTTATATTTCATTTTTATGGCTCAGTTTCTTACGTTTGTTTTATGCTTCAAATATCGCTAAACTTAAGGAACAGACCATTCAAGCAAATGGCAACAATGTGTCTTTTAGATAAGATTCGGTTTCGTTTCTGCTTGCACTAGACATTTCGCGGGTGCCTTCTCTGTTTATGTGGCGTGAATTTTATGCAATGAGAGACAACTATTTAAATATTCATCTCTGAAGCAAGCAGCAACAGCAACACTATGCCTTAATTAAAAACTTTCGGTTTCGTTTCTGCCAACTCTAGACAAGTGTCTTGGGCCAGAGCATAGCCTCCTATAGGAGGCTATGACCAGAGTTGCAGAGTGGCACTCTTGGAGTTGGAATTATTCCGGAATCATTCCACATTTTTAAACACCCAGAATTGAATGGGAATGGAATGAGGGGGCCGGTCGGACACGTGAAATTGGGAATGGAATGGAAGCCCGAAATTCCGGAATGAAGTTGGAATGGAATTGACACCTTTGGTCGTGGAGCGCTAAATCTTGATTATGAGCGAGATCGCAAAATTACAAAACCAGTAAATTTTCCATTTAGGCTAAACCATACTTGGCGAATATACTACATTTCTTCTACCGGTTCTTTCAGTATCCACCTATAGATGACTACTACTTCTGCTGCGGCACTTTTAAACTGTTAACATAGCATTCTGCGTGCCCATTCTACACTTCGCAAGACCCGGAAACCTTTCTGCGCTACAAAATTGAAATATTCTTAAAGAGAGCAACTTCTAGTTGTGAATAATTATACGGTTTAGGAAGGGCACGCGTGAACAACGACACAATGATAGAGGTCAGTTACAACGTTGCAAGTGGTTGCACCCTGCGCGAGTCCACGGTAATTCGGAAGACGCGCGCCCTTTTTTTTTTTTTTTTTTTTTTTTTCCTTTTTCTTCTTCACACACTGTCGAATATCTAGAAAGGACGAGAACAGGATGTCAGAGATGTCTCGAAAAACTAACATCTACTGACATCTTTATGGTGCCCATAAATATGTCAGTAGATGTGAAACAAAAAATTCCGGCCCAAACATATCAATGCGTTTCGCTTTTATGCTAATCAGGATAATCTAGCTGGATGCATGACACGCACAACACAACGGTGTAAGATTATTTTATAGTTTCTTTCACTCGTATAAAATATTATAAAAATAGTTCCGGAAGAATTCCAGGTTTTTGTAAATGGCGGATTACTTAGAACGGATAAACCGTGTCTGTATCACAGCATATGCGAAGTGGTCGTGAACCGCCCAGCACATCTGTAGCTTATGTGAAGCTAACGTCAGCGATCGCGGGTGGGAAAATGTACAGACTAGAATTCAAAAAATTTTGTTCACCACGATGTCGAAAATTATGGCGTCGTGTTCGGCGTAATGCTAAACTGGAGAAAACCCGCGTAAACACGGCGCAGCGCAGTTTCGCTTCTCAAGCATCGATCATTACAAACGACTATTTTATTGTGGTTTTGAAGAGGCCGAGGGAGCGTTCGTCTGGGTGTGGCGGTAGACGATGTCTTGGTTCACCGTCGTGGCCCGGGGTACGTGTTCTCGGGTGGCGGCGTGAGCCGCTTGGTTTCCCACCGAGATATCGTGTCCCGGGTATCAGACGATGTATGTTTCAGGGATGTCCGGGTTCTTGATGATGTTGAGTGCGGTCTTGCTAATTCCTCCTGCCCGACAAATGGCGACAGGCTGCCTGCGAGTGTGTGTCACGCAAAAAAAAAAAAAAAAAAAAAAAAAAACTTTCAGTCATCTGGGTCACCAGATATGCAAAAGGGATCTTTAAACATATCATTGAATTTCTTGAAATAAACAAAAATGGTAAGCACTTTCCTGCATGGTTTTAGACGTGGCCTCGGCACTATAACACAACTGACAGAATTCATTCGACATCAGCAGCTCTTTAGACATAGGTGACCAGGTTGATGCTATTTTTATAGACTTTGCGTCGTGTTCTCTAGATAACTATGTTTTTTTTTTTTTTCAAACCTTCACCTGCGAGGAGTCACCACGCCCTAAATATTTCAACCTTTTTCGCCCGCACTGATTCCTTTAAATACAGCTTTTTTCCCATCAACAATTGGAGTCTGGAATTCATTAACAGGAAACATCCGTTCAGTACCCCTGAAAGAATTCACGCGAGCTTGTTTATAAATGTTTGTGTGTTCATTGTTCATCCCACTCCTGCAATAGCCTTATTGATGCTGCAGTATAAATAAATAAATAAATAAATAAATAAATAAATAAATAAATAAATAAATAAATAAATAAATAAATAAATAAAAACCACTTGGAGTACCGTTGATGCGAAAGAAGACACGCCGATTGATTATTAGAGAGCTTTTTTCTTGTGTTGGCCTAAGACGCTTGCAAATATCATTAACATTCTTCATTCACTGTTTATTGTATAGTTGTGATTCGTGAGTCGAATTATGCACATATAAATTTCTCACTTATACAAACAAGATTATCGAAGAAAAATGATATGAGCAGTATGATACAATATGATCGGTTATAATATATTTGTGCGTTTCTAGGAACAAACATTCATGAAGATACCACGCACTGAGGGAATGGGATGCTATGAGGAGCATTTTGCAGATATGGCTAATCAGCGTTGTATAGGGTTCCGCAAAGCGTTATCAGGTGGACTAGCATGTTTGTGCAAAGCAACCAGTTAATAGACAGTTTTAGTATTGCGGAAATGGCACCACGCTAAACGCAATAAAATAGCGGGGTCAGACTGCGCATGCTCAGAACGCTATTTCAGTTTTGCGGATAGCGTGCGTCCGCTATTTCTGAAATATAGCGGAGACGCTAAACGCTCGCTAAGTTTTTAGCGTTGCAAACATGGTGGCACCCTCGGCTCGAACGCTTGACATGCAGGCTCGTTTCAAGGCTTGGCGTGGATCAACACGGCTAGTTTGGTTGTCGAGCTGCTCAGTTTGCTGCTTTGACTACTCGCAGCTAGATGGTTTTGCGCTTAGCGGCGCATCGTTGTCTTACGCTATACTAAAACTCTATCGAACAGCGTTCCGCAAAGATTTAGCGTGCGTAACACGCTAACGCTAACGCAAGCATTTTCCGCAATACTAAAAGTCTCTAATATGTCTGCCGCGAGCGTGTGTGTGACGACAACAGCAAGATTATACGATTACGGTGCGACGACACTGTGAGTGCGACAGCTTGATGTTTACTCCTGCTCTGGGAAGGGAGTTTTCGACGTGTCATTTTTGGTTCCACAGTGATGCTGGATGGGCGTATGCGAGATAAACACCATTATGACGTCATCTGCGACTTGGTGTAACACAGTAGTGGGTAACCCCCCACCCCCTCTTCCCGCCCCTCTATATTTGTCAGGGATCCCGCGCAGTATTTGGCTGTTTCAGCAGCAACCATTCCCGAAAAACGAACATCTTGCAGTACATATGACACCTCTATTCATCGTGTGTTATTGCCAACAGCTGGTTCTGAGGCTTGTCACCCCACGGCGCTAGATCTCCACGGGCGCATGGCAGAGAGTAGTTTACCATAACGTTACACCTATAGTTTAGGCCGGCTGTGACTTGTTGTCGCTACGGCGCTATATGCCGTACCCTCTAAAGGGTTGCAGAAAATAGCGCCTCTTCCTCTTCACAGTCACTCTTTCTGTCGCTACATCGTATCAAAGTGGATGCCACGAAAAAAAAATCGTAATCAAACTTACCGTTGCGCTGCAGCAGAAGGCATGATCAGAGAAATGTCGCTTCAGAAGTTTCCGGTTTCCAGTTTAGTTGAAGTTTTTCTTTGTCTCCTCACAGAATTAGAATAATATTTTATTTCGCACACGTACTGTTAAGCGTCTACTTTCGTTCAAGTGAGTCGTGTGCACAAATTCTACACGCAGACAAAGACGCAACGAAACGCACGGACATGCACTGTGACAGCGGTCAGCAAAACATCAATGACGCCACGATATTGGGCTCCGTGGAGGCAGCGCAACTGGTGGAAGCGGCGGCAGCCGAATTCCGCAAGTACATAACTGAGTCTTTATGTCGACACTTTGAATAGCAGTGCAATTTTGACAATTTTAATACGTTAAGTATTATGAATATTGTTACCGTTGCAGATTCTTTTGTTCCAAAGAATCTGCAATTATGACGTCATCTGCGACTTGGTGTAACACAGTAGTGGGTAACCCCACCCCGTCTTCTCGCCCCTCTATATTTGCTAATGATCCCACGCAGTATTTGGCTGTTTCAGCAGCAACAATTCCCGAAAAACGAACCTTTTGCAGTACATCTGACACCTGTACTCATCGTGTGTTACTGCGAACAGCTGGTTCTGAGGCTTGTCGCCCCACGGCGCTAGATCTCCACGGGCGTATGGCAGAGAGTATTAGTTTACCATTCGTTCGTTCTTTCACGCAAATCTTCGTTCGTTAGTTCGTTCGTTAGTTCGTTCGTGACTTTCACGCAAATCTATAGCCAATAGCCATACGAGGCCGCCATGGACTCATCATGGGCAGTTTCGATGGCGGGGATTAAACGGAGCCGTAGGAAAGCATGACATATAACTTTACAGTGATATTGTGCCCTCTTCGATGCATGAAATAATATTTGGCTCAGTTTGTTCACGAAGGCGCGTAGCCTCGCGTCTATAGACTATTTATTTGCCGTGCTCAAATAGTTCACCCACGATTACGATAATCGTCGCCGCACTAAGCTTTTCTTTTCACCCGTTCGCCATACCCTCCTCTGCTTTCCGCCTCATGGTTCCGCTGCAGCCTCCTCCTCCGCTTTCCTCCTCGCGTCTTTCATCCCCCGCTGCGCTCCGCGTTCGCTTTCATCTTTCGCTGTGCTCGTTCGCTCGGTTACGCCAACGCTTGCCGCAAAAGCGGGCGCCTACGAGCTGCGCTCTAAAGCTAGTGTTGCACGGTCCCTTTAAAAGTATGTTTCATGCAATGGTGCACCTCTTTTACAATCCGCCTTTTTCATTTTCCTGTGCTGCCCTCTGCCGCGCGCCGCTGGAAACGTTTTGGAAGGGTGCTGGGGCTTTCGCCGGTTGATTTGTGAACCTGCGCCCGTGTTAAGTGCGCATCGGTTGTGCGTTTCATGGATCGCGAATAATTATTAATGGTCTCTGCGGGGCAGCATGTCGTTCCTGGAAGCCATGTAGCACTCACCAACTATATACATGTATATAGGGTGAGCAGGCCTGGGGCCGTATTCTGAAACATTTCGCCTAGGCGAAATCAGCATGCGCGCTGATTGGCTGGTTGAGCAAAATGAATGACGTCGGGCTCAACCACCCAATCAGCTAATCCAATTTTGCTAAAACAGCCAATCGGCGCACGCCTGAAAGCGAAAAAAGAAATTTCGCCTAGGCTAACGTTTCAGAATACGGCCCCTGAGTGTGCTGTTTTGTTTATAATGCGGCCGATAAAGGCACGCTGAGTTCCCTCTGCCGTCGCGGCTGCTTTGGAGTTCGTTGTCGCTAACTCCTGCACTTGCACCTCGCTTTTTTGTAATTCTTTTTACACATTCTTTAGACATTTCGCATAAATAAGATGTTTTCGAGTGCGCAGCCTTCCGCGTTGGATTTAGCAAAGCTGTGCACTTAATTATTTACATCGGCATCTACAGCCACAGATCGTTGTTAGCGTCAAAAAAATGGGGGAAAGGCGCTGATATGAAAGAATGTCAAAACGTAGAATAAAACACACATATCTGCTCATATGAGCCGCATTGTTCCATCGTGAGACCAGTCAGTATGAGCGGCTGAGCCACTTAAACAATGGCGGCTGTGATCCAGTTACAAATATCGGGCTGTTAATTTTTTTTATTGATTCTCGCTTTTCTTTAACTTCGCGATAGTTAGTTTGCACGTGCCATAAAGCATTATTAGAGCAAACTGTGCTCGCATAAGCGCTCATTTAAAGGCCGTGTTGTTCTCCTGCAAAAACGCGGATGCCATCGCTGACACCGTTGGTATATAACTGAGCGACGCGGCTGTTTATGCTGCTGTGCCGAATGTTCCGTCTCTTGTTTCCGGTTTGACGCAGAGATAAAGAGTACTACATCTCAGGAATTAAGAAATGTGTCAGCATGCCAACACATAAAAACCCACCCATCTACTTTGCGAATACGACCGGCAGCGTACGGGAACGGTGACGTACAGATGTTGGCACAGGCGTTGGGCACAGCGCTGTGTCCCCGCTTGCAGCTTATTGTGTACGCGGCGATCGAAGCGAAGGGTAGTTTATTTCAAATCGCTAAGGCTAGAATTGGACTATAAAAGCAGTTTCTTTCATCCTGACTTGCTTAGTTTTCAGTACAGGTCCGCCGGTAGCGGGTGCG